>NW_022437002.1:19141129-19224366 GCF_009761245.1 Sapajus apella
CCCCCACTGAGCTCCATCCCCCACTAAGCTCCATCCCCCACTGAACCATCCCCCACTGAGCTCCATCCCCCACTAACCTCCATCCCCTACAGAACTCCATCCCCCACTGAACCCATCCCCCACTGAGCTGCATCCTCTACTGAGCTCTCCCCTCACTCATTTGTCCCTTCCTCCATTGAACTGTGTGTCCCCATGGTACCCACTGCCCTGTGAGTTCCCACTCCTACACTGAATCTTACCTTCCCAAGTGTCCATCCCCTCCTGGAGCCCCTGTCCCACACAGAGGCTGCATTTCCCCCACAGAGCCCTGCAATCCTCACAAAGCCCCATTGTCTCACTAGCTTTTGCCCATGTGAGTCCCCATCCTCCCCCACCACCTCCCCCCACAGCACCCGTCTTGAGGTTCTCTTAGGCCCTGGGAGCACAGGGCAGGCAGCCCTGCACCGCACCTCACCTGAAGTTGGCCGCCATCGAGGAGTACCTTCCATCTGTTCCCACCAGGACTCCATCTGCCTTGTTTCCCACCGTCAGGACCATGTGTGCAGGCTCCCTGGGGATGGAGCTCATCATTGGTGCTCCTCAGGGGGGCCCCCCTCTTCCGAGTAGACGCTATTCTGGGTCCTGGTTCTCACAAGCCCAAAGAGCAGCTGTGTCCAGCAGGGCCTGTCATCCACTGCTTCTGGTCCAACCCGTGGGGCCTCACACTTTCTCCCCACTCCATGGTGGGGGGCCAAATATTTGCAAAAGACTTATCCTGAGCCCAAGACCTCTCTGTGTCCCAGCTGCCTTCAGTCAGCCTCCAGCAGGCTCTATAGGATACACTATCTGCCCCAAATTTCCCCAGGTCATGCCTTGGGCAGTGGACACAGATGTGGTTGGTGGCACTTCAGGCAGAGCTGGGTCAGGTGGAGAAAGCCCAGCTGAAGACCTTCCAACAAAAAGCCCCTCGCCTCTTACTCAAGTTTAAACCCCAACAGTGTGGGGTCTCCCTGAAGCCTCCCAGAAGCTGCTCCCATGAGTGTCACAGGGACCCCAACACCCGCTCACTTCCTTAGACATCCCACAGGCACCCCAGACGTAATATGTCCCCAGTTAGGCTCAGCAGCTGCCCCTACATCTGCTCGTCCTCCTGCGTTCTGGGCCCAGTGGGTGATCCCCAGTGAGAAACCTAGCCGCCATCCCTGCCTTCCTCCCCTGGTGCCTGCTGCCGTCTCTGACCACCAACTCCCAGGGTGCCCACCTCCTAAACAGTGCTCAGACTCATCTCTTCTCTCCATCCTCTTTCTACCTCTACAGTCCAGATCCCCTCCTGACCTCACACTTGCTCCTCACCGCTCTCTAGGTCTGCAGACTGGAGACTCCCCCACCGCTGCCGTGCATCCGCCATGAGGCAGCCAGGGTCACTCTGCTAAGGCCGTATCTCATCCTGAAACTGGCTTAAAAACTGCTCACCAGAGGCAGGACACAGTGGCTCATGCCTGTAATCCCAGCACTTTGGGAGATAGGTAGATCATAAGGTCAGGAGTTTGAGACCAGCCTGACCAACATGGTGAAACTCTGTCTCCATTAAAAATACAAAAATTAGCCTGGTGGCAGGCACCTGTAATCCCAGCTACTCAGGAGGCTGAGGCAGGAGAATCACTTGAACCTGGGAGGCAGAGGTTGCAGTGAGCCTAGATTGTGCCACTACAATCCAGCCTGGGCACCAGAGTGAGACTCTGTCTTTAAAAAAAAAAAAAAAAATTGTGACTGGATTCCTACTCACTAAGGTAAAGCCCAAAAGCCCAAAGCGCAGGTCATTGGTCTGCAAGATCCTGGTTGGCCTGGGTCTGCCCCCCACCAGCCTCATCACGGGTGTCTCCATCCCCTTCTCCACTCACTGAGCCACTGGGGTTTCCTCCACAGCCCTGCATGGAGCTAGCACCCAAGCCACCAGGCCACCTTTGTGAGAGCTGGAGAAAAATGTCCCTGGGGACAGAGGCAGCCTTGCCTGAGGGTCCTGGCCTGGTGAGTGCAGAGTGGGCTGGATTTCAGCCCACCCGCTCTTCACCTGTGTGCGTCTGTATCCAGCAGCCCTGGTGCCCTGCCCCTAACTCAGGACCTGGGTGTACCCTTCCCTCCACCGCAGCACGCTTGCCACGCTGCTCTATCCTGGTAGCGACTCCTCCTCTTTCTTCAGGCTTCAGGATAAATGTGCAGTGGGGAAGCCTTCTCTGGCCACCTCACCCAGGTCAGCCCTGCAGTGTCCTCTGCGCTCACCCTCAGCGGCAACTCTTGAACTCTGACAGGTCACTCCAGTCTGTGAGCCTGTGAGGGCAGGAGGCATGTCTGTCCCACAGCCCCCCTGCACAGCAGCTGACCCTGAAGAAGGAGGAACCGCCCCTTCCAGAGGTTCTCACAGTGCCCATCACAGGCTGGGCTGCTATCCTGGCTCTACAGAAACACCAAGACTCCAAGAAGAGAAGCCGTTTCCCCAAAGCTCACAGGGGGGGGGCGCCGGGGGGGGGGGGGGGGGGTGTCCACAGAGCCCAGGTCTGGAAGCCAGCAAGCTGAGGCTCTCATTCCAACCGTCACCAACCTACCCTGTGACCTTGAGCCTCAGTTTCCCTTCCACACGGGGGAGGATTGGACACAGGGTTTCTGAGGCCCTTTCTCACCACTACTAGAGCAAGCGAGGTGGTCCTGGGCCCACCCCGCCTGCTCAGGGACCCTCGGGCAGCACTCACGGCTCTTCCTGGCACCAGAAGTGGTTGATTGCAAAGGCAATTGCAACGAGGACCAGGAACACGGCCACTGCGATGAGGCCCTGCATCCAGGGCTGAAGCTTCCCCAGGCCTAAAACGGGAGGTGGGCTGTAGCAGATGGGGCCACAGTGGGGGCCACCTGTGCAGGAGAGCGAGGGGACTCACTTCCCAAGAGCCCCGCCTGTGCTGAAGGCCCTCAGCCAGCTGCCAGGACCAAGGAGACATTCTGGGGAGGCGGGGGTGGGATGCGGTCCCTCTGACCCACTTAAACATCTTGAGCTCCACTTAGGTTAGGAAAAGGAGGGAGTTGAAGGAATTGCAGAGGCTCGGAGAGGGGGGAGTTGGAAGGAGAGAGGAGCCCAGGAGGGAACAGGCCTCGTATCTGAGATCTAGGAGGCCCAGAATCTCTTCCCCTCCCCCAGGCAGGTCACATGCAGGGCCCCCCCCGAGAAACCAGCTCATAGAGAGACTCCCAGATAGCACAACAGAGTGGATCTATCTGCAGACCAACAGCCTGAGAGCCTGCGGGGCTGACAGCTCTCCAGAGTGAAGGCCCTGAGCAGATTTCCATCCACGTATTTATTTACTCTTTGACAGGTGATTCTCATTAATACGCAAGTATTCTACATATACATATAACTCAAGAATATACCAAGTAGGCAGCTGTTACCCGCCTACCGCTAATTATAAACTAAAAGTATCTTCCACAAGGGAGCCATGGGGGCAGGTAAACTTAATGTTCCTCAACACCCCAGGGAGTGCCTGGGCCCCAGGGACCAAAGGGCAGCCCCCTGGACAGCTGGCCTAGGCCTTGCAGCTGGGCGTGGCTCCCAGAGAGCTGAGGAGGACCCAGAACTGACATGACTGGTCTGACGTCCGGAAGATCCTGTTCTGTAGCAAGAGGTTTCTCTGATGGTAGGAAGGGTGTGTGAGTGGAGACAGCAGGCTACTCGGCTGGGGCATCTGGGGTGCCTGGGGTACCCAGAGAGAGGAGTGGACCAGGACATCTTTAGAGGGGTAGGACCGAGGGGTAAGCTCTTCTCTGGGTCTTGGGGGCCAGGGAAGAAGTCTCAAAACCTGAACCCCTTTTTGTTCCCCCAGCTGGGTGCCCAGGGACTAGGGCCAGAGATTAGGTCAAGGCCCAACCATGCACCCTTCTCTGCTTTTTTTTATTTTTTAATAGAGACAGGGTCTTACTATGTTGCCCAGGCTGGTCTCACACTTCTCGGCTCAGGCAGTCCTTCTGCCTCAGCCTCCCAAAGTGCTGGGATTACAGGCATGAGCTGCTGCACCCGGGCCCTTCTCTGCTTTTTGACCCTTGACACCAACACAGACCCCCAAGATTTCCCTGAAGTCCCTGCCCTCAGGCCACTGCTGCCCCAAAGGACATTCCTCTTCCCTGACATCACTGCACTCCGTGAGCCTGAGGGAGCTCAGCCCTGCAGAGAAAAGACCCTCGTTGGGGAGAGGTCCCAGCACAAAACACAGGTCAGCAGGAGCCTTCAGAGGGGCCCCACGTCCAGGCCAGAATACTTGCATCCCTATATTTTAAGGGACCCAGGCTGGGCATCAGAAACCTTACTCTGGCTCACTCCCACTCAAAAATCCTCCTTTGAGTCTACCAAAATCTCTCCTGCTGCAGTGGAGACCTGACCTTTTCTCTGAGCCTAGCAGATACTGGGAAGAAGGAAGGAGGCCCTGGAACTCTCTGGCCCATAGCAAGGTCAGACCTCACTTATCTCCAGGGGAAGCAGAAGACACACAGTGTGGTTACCCTCAGTTCCATGCCTGCCAAACAGCAGTGTTTGGGAGTCCCTGGTTCCCTGGGGATTCAGACTGCTTCCTCAGGTCGGTGGTTGCTCAAGCTTGGGGAGTTAGGGCTCAACCCTTAGAGGCCTCTCCCTGCTTCCTCCTAGACCCTGCAGCTAATTTCCTCCAGTCATCCCAGGGACCACAGTCCCTGCGCCTCCTCCATGTGGGGTTAGCACATACAGCAAGGGGCAGTGCCTGGGGCAGGAGAAAGGTGATCTGAGCCCTGTCCTTCCCTCCCCTGCTGTATAACTCATGTGAGGTACTCAACCTCTCTGGTCTGCAGTTCCCCAGAGGGCTTCCAAGACCTGGGAGACAGAGTTGAAGCAGACACACATGAGAGCTCAAGGTGGGGTGGGAGGGGAGCTCTGGAAGCATCTTTGCCAGTCCCCTCTGGACCAAGTCCCACCTGCAGAGTCCCCAGACTTTGGCTGCAGACGCAGAGCGTGTAGAGTGAAAGCCACAGCTTGCGTGTGCTGCTTCGCCAGGTGCAAAGCCCTCCCACAGCTCTGATCTGGCAGCAGCCCCAGGAGGTGGGCAGGTGGGGCCTATTGTTTTCATTTTATGGGTGAGAAAGCTGAGTCTCAGAAAGGGGCAGTGATTTGCTCAAGGTCACACATCAATTCAGGCAGAGCAGGATGAAGAGCTCAGATATTTGGGGCAGTCACACTGGGCACTGTTCCCTACCCAAGTCCAAAAAGCCAAGACAATTAGGACTTGGGTCAAAGCCATGGACAAAGCCCTGGCAGAGCTGCTCCTCCCCTGGAGCAACCTTGTCTTGAGGGGTGCTTGGGCCCCACTCTCCCCCTCCTTGTATCCCTGGCCACCCTGTACTCAGGGCCCAGCCATCCCCAGGGCAATGCCTACTCTTGGGGCTTGGGCCTCAACTCCTGCTCCTCCCCCAGATCCTAGAACCAACATTTCCTTGCCGCTCCCACTCGTTGAAAACAAGTGGCAGGCAGAGACTTGGTTCAGACGTCTCTGCCTTGGGACGATCTTTCAGCTAGCCCAGTCCCTGATTCCCCTCCAAACTGTAAGTATCAAGTCCTGGGGAGAGAGGCCGGAACACCGCCCCATCCACCCCTGGGTCTCCCATGCCCAGCCCTCTCCTCCTGCACTACCTTGCTGACAGCTGGCAGGTGGCACTGCTGTGAGCAGGCCCAGAATGAGCAGGCTGAGGGCCGACATGGCTGCGGCAGCTCCTAGCCTTGCTTCTGGCCTTCGGTGTCTGGGCTCCTGGAGCTGCTGTGGGGTCTGTTGGTGTCCGCCCGAAATCAACCTGGGCTCAGTCTTGTCCTGGAGGGGAGGAGCTAGGAAGGAGGAAGGCGAGGGCGGGAGGAGAAATGAAGACAGGTGGCAGAAAGAACCTGCCCTCCCTCCCATGGTAATGAGCTGCCAAGCCGGGCCTCCCCTGGCCGGTGCCCAGCCCACTTGCACTGGCATTCGAGGTCATCTTCCCAGGGCCAGCGAAGGAGGTGGGTATTAGGACCAAGCAGATATGGGAGAGTCCCAGCCTCATCTCCACGCCCTGAGCTCCCTTTTCCTGGCAGTGGAGCCAGGCTCTAGGGAAAGGGGTGCCACACAGCCGCTCCTGCCTTGACGGAGCCCAGTGGGCAGGGCTTCTTGGAAGGCTGACAGTGGGATTAAGAAATGTGCTGGCTGGCTCCGGAGCCCGGGGAAACCCACAGAAGCCCAGGGAAGGCTCAAAGCTGCCAGATTCCCTGCAGAGCCTGGCCTATTTCCTGTTCTCCCCCTCACCTGCCCCTGCCCCACCAAGCCAAACCCTGGGACTCTAATGCTGGGACACACCACAGCTTCAGTGCCTTCCACCCGCAACCCAGCTCAGTAGCTTCCTAAATTCACCCCCTCCTGCAGAGATCTCAATAGAGGGCCTGAAAGTCCCAGTTCCCAGCTTTCATATCCCATGCTCAAGCCCCGACCCAGCCCAGCTGACCTAGGCCCAGTTCAGCTCTTCCTCTTGGCCCCAGATGTGGTCCCTGGAAACTAGGCAGGGCTTTAAAACAAGATCCCAGCTTGGTCAAAGGCTTCAACACCCAACTTCAGATCCATCTCCACCTACGGTAGAGGAGAGAACAGGCAAACACAGCCTGCGGTGGGGGGAAAAGGACGGACACTACAGGTGGCGCCCCATCTGGGACCCGGAAGCCCTGGGCCCGCCACCTTCATAGCCAAAAGCAGCATTGAGGAAGGCACCCCCAGCCCCTGGACAGGGGGACTCTGGAGCCAGAGCCCTCCAAAGAGCCAAAGTCTCCCCAGGATCACATGGTGTCCACCTGGCCTCCAGCTCGGGAACTGAGAATGGCCAGAGTTCCTGTGCAGGCCCCCAACCAAGGGTCATGCTGGTCTCCTTGCCTCACCCCCAACCCAGCAGTATGGGAAGCTGAGACGCTGCCTCCCTAGAAAGGAGCAGGCCAACTAGAACAAAGTCTCATCAGAGATGGAAGGTCCCCAGGAGCCAGCGCCTGAGCAGAAGGCCCCTCCACAGCCTCTCTGCCCTGAAGCCAACCAACCCCTATTCATCAGGCCTCCTGGGCAGCCCTTCCTATGGCAGGCCGATTCTGCCAGCGGGAGCACTTGGACATCATGCCTCAGGCCTGCTTCCTGTGTGTGTGTGGGGGTGTGTATGTGTGTGCATGTGTGTATGTGTGTGCATGTGTGTGCATGTGTGAGTGTCTGTATGCGTATGTGTGTGTATGTGTATGGGTGCGTGTGTGTGTGTGGGTGTGGGTGTATGTGTATGGTTGTGTGTATGGGTATGTGTGTATATGTGTATGTGTATGTATGTGTGTATGTGTGTATGTGAATGTATGTGTGGGTGTGGGTATGTGGATGTGGATGTGTGTGTGTATGGGTGTGTGTGGGTGTGTGTATGTGTGTGTATGTGTATGGGGGTGTATGTGTGTATATGTGTATGTGTGTGTATGTGCATGTGTGTGTGGGTGTGTGTATGTGTGTGTATGTGTATGGGGGTGTGTATGTGTGTGTATGGGTGTGTGTGTATGGGTGTGTATGTGTGTATATGTGTATGTGTATGGGTGTGTATGTGTGCATGTGTGTGGGTGTGGGTGTGTTCACACGCATGTGCAGTCAAGCACATTGCCATTCAAAGATGGTGCCTCGAGGTGATCTAGGGGAACTCTGCTTGAGTGACACCTCCCATACCTGTATATCCTGTCCTCCCTCCCTGCCCCAACTTGGTGCCCTCAGAATCTTCTAGCACAGACTGGAGTAAGCACCGTGCATGTTAATGAACAGCCAGAGAATCACTGTTTGGAATGTAAGGAATGGGGCTGAATTTAACAAACATATACTAGTGCCTTCTCCAAGAATTTTAAGGAGAGGAGTCACATGATCAGTTTTGCATTTGAGAAAACATTTCTCCATGCAGTGTGGAGCTCCCCATCTCCAGGGAAGTGGAACTGGGAACAGGAAGGAGGGATTGAACATTGATGGCTCCCCAGCTCCCCAGCTGTATGGACACAGCCCTGATCCCCATGGTAACAAGGTGGGCTCCCCTGCTAGTCTGGCTTGGGCCCAGGGTCTGGACTGAGGTAACAGCAGCCCCAGAGGGCTGCACTATGTGTCCTGAGCAACTGTTCCATCAACGTTCAGTTCCTAGAGACGAGGAGGCGGGGGATCTGATACAGTGGCCACAACACCAGTGCCTGGGCCTGGGCAGGGAGTGGCCATGGGAACAGATCTGAGCCCCGTTGAGGTGGCAGAGAAACCAGGGTGTGGCTGCTGGAACACAGTGCCTAGCTGGGAGTGGGTGCAGGCAGGAGGCAGGGGTGCAGGTGGCTCCCAAGTTTCTGGTGTAGGCAGCTGGGTAGATGCTGGTACCTCAGAAGGGGCCAGAACAAGTTTTGGGGTGGGAGGATTAATGAGCTATAGGTTTCGAGGTATCATGCTTGCAATGCCTGTGGACTTTCCAGAGGGACACATCTGGAAGGCTGCAGAATCGGGGTGGAGAATCTGGGAGCCGTCTATGGCACAGGGGCTGGTAACTGAGGCCAGGGATCTCATGGTCTCCCCAGTGTGTGTGGCGGGGATAGGGGTTTCGAGAGGAGAGCAGAGAAAGGAGGGGACACAGCCCCAACACATATAGGTCTTTCAAAGAAGACGGGCAAGAGGAAGCAGGAGGAAGAAATCCCAGAAAAGTGGGGTGTCCCAGGAGCCAAATGAGGAGAGATTTAAGAAAAGGAGGGTGGGGGGTCACAGCTTTGCCACCCCCCCCCAGCCAGTGCCATCAGCCCTCAAGTCCCAGGTTCTGCCTTCCTCACCCCAGTACACCCCTTCCCTGAAAAGCCCGGGGAAAGAAAAGGATGCTCGGGCTGTGCTTTGGGAGTGGCGGGGGAGGGGGATGAGCAGGAAGGACATCAGGTGACCAACAGGAGGAAAACATACCTCCTGGGTCAAAGTCCCAAGCTTTAGAGCAAAACAAGTTGTTCCAGAAAAAGGGGACGTGGGTGGACACTTGGCTTTGAGGCTGCTCCCTCCTCCCTGGAGGTCTTCACACGGGTGGAGGGTCATCTCCCCATCTGTATGGACACAGCCCTGATCCCCATGGTAACAAGGTGGGCCCCTCCACTGGTCTGGCTTGAGCCCAGGGTCTGAACTGAGGTCTCAGCAATCCCACAGGGCTGCACCATGTGTCCTGAGCTGCTGTTCCATCAACGTTCAGTTCCTCTTTCCTGTTCCAGCCCAGCTGTCACTCAGAACCATCAGGCCCGTAAGACAAGCACTCCGTCCAGCTAGACCTTATGCCATTATGCCTTCAGAAAAGCCAAAGTGGACCTGGACTGTTTCCAGGAGTCTCCTTCCTCCCAACCCCATCTTGTCAGCCATTCCACTTGCTGCCAGCAGGTGGCAGTGTCTAGCTCCAATCCCAGACTGAGGAGGGCAGGGAGCCAGCTTGCCGCTGAAGATTCTGCAAACTTCCCTCCCTCCAGCCCCTACTTTTGCCCCACTCCAGGGTAGTCTGAAGAAAGGGACGGTGGACATTTACATGCAAATAGTCACGGGTGCTGGGAACAGCATACATGGCGTGCTCAGGGCTTTGATGTAGGGCAGCGTGGTGGACTGCATTATTAAGGAAGGCATCCTGGAGGAGGTGATGCTGGCAAAGAAGTTAGCCAGAGTGTTGTACTGGGCAGACAGCCTGGGGAGAGGAATCCAGGCCGAGCTCAGCCTAAGGAAAAGTACAAAGAACATTCTAGAAGGGCCTTTAGGACACACAGATAAAAGCTTTCTTTACTCATTATTTATTTATTTATTTAGAGATGGTGTTTCACTCTGTCACCCAGGCTGGAGTGCAGTGGCGCAGTGTTGGCTCACTGCAACCTCTGCCTCCCAGGTTCAAGTGATTCTCCTGCCCCAGCCTCCTGAATTAGCTGATCACAGGTGCGCGCCACCAAGCCCAGCTAACTTTTGTATTTTTAGTAGAGACGGGGTTTCGCTACGTGGGCCAAGGTGGTCTTGAACTCCTGACCTCGTGATCCTCCTGCCTTGGCCTCCCAAAGTGCTGGGATTACAGGCGTGAGCTACTGCATCCAGCTCTTTACTCATTCTTTTAATACTTCATTTCGTTAATATCATTGCTGTAAGCCAGAGAGCTCCTGGAGACCTGTTTTATTCTTTCAAACATACCTTGCTTAACCCCTTTTATGACATTCATTGGCCCTTACAATAATATGCAAACTTCTTTGCATGGGTTTGAGGGCTCAGACAATCTTCCTTTACCCACCTCTCCAGCCTGGTCTGGCCCCGGAGCCACCTGTCACTTCCTAACAAAAGCCAAGCTCTTTCCCGCATCAGCGCCTCTTCTCCACTTGCTCTTTTTTCTGCCTGGAACACTCTTCCACTCCAATTTGCCCAGCAAACTGATCTTCCTTTACATCCCTTTCTCCAAGAAGACTTCTTTACTTCCCTTCTCTCCCATCTGAAGTCACTCCCTTCTACGAGTCTCCTTGGCTCATCTCCTCACAGCCATGATCACAAGTTGCAATTACATACTGATTTGTATGTTTATTCATTTAATATCTGTCTCATTTAATATTAAATTAATCTTTGATATGGAGGGAAGGTATCATGTCTATCTCTGCCCCACCATCCAGTACTGAGCACGGTCCTTGAGTACACACTTGACACATTTTATGAAGTTAAATCTCGGTATATGCAGTGCATGCCACTGGCCTGACAAAGAGCAGAAGCTCAGAGAAGGATTGTTCAATGAATAAAACATTTTAGCTGTAGTTGAGTCCTCGTCTCTCTCCACTGTCTCTCTGAGTGCAAGGACTGTGTTTGATTCATCTCTGTATGTGAAGGAGAAGACATGGTCGCCATTCCTCTGACAGTTGGAGCTGTTCAGCCTGAAATGAGGGTGTCCCGGAGGGTGAGCTCTCCATCCCTAGAGGTGTCAGAGCAGAGGCCATGGACCGGGTCACCCAACAAGGGGTTTGTCTTAGTCTATGTGTACCACTGCAATAAAATACCTCGGACTGCGCAATTTACAAAGAACAGAAATTTACTTTCTGACAGTTCTGGAGGCAGGGAAGTCCCAGATCAAGGCACCAGCAGATTTGGCATCTGGTGAGAGCTTCCCTCTGCTTCCAAGATGACACATCTTGCTGTGCCTTCATGTGGTGAGAGGGATGGAAGGGTTAAGGGACAAGGATGCTCCCTTCAATGCCGTTTTTGAGAACACTAACCCATTCATAGGGGTGAAGCCCTCCTGACCTAACCCCTTTCCAAGAGGTCCCAGCTCTCAATAACATCACCTTGGGGTAAAAGTTTTAACAGACGAATTTTAGAGGGACATACACTGAAACTATAGCAGGGTTCTAGCCCTTCCATTTCTGGAGCCTGCGATCCTGTGATTCCGTTAACAGGCTATGACAAGTTTTCATATTTTAATAAGGTTCCAAGGAAGCAGGCTGGTTAGGACTGTGGTGAGCCCCTCCTCTCTCAGACTTAAGACTTCATTCCCCTAGCTCCCCTTTATGTAGCACTCCCTCCCCAAAGCACCATGGACAGAACTCTAACTCATGAACGTAGACAGGGAAAACATCACATCTGTATTTCACTAACCTCTAACTTAAATTTACCATTTTTGGCCAGATGCAGTGGCTCCCGCCTGTAATCTCAGCACTTTGGAAGGCTGACTTGGGCAGATCACCTGAGGTCAGGAGTTCGAAACCAGCCTGGCCAACATACATAGTGAAACCCTGTCTCTACTAAAAGTACAAAAATTAGCCGGGCATGGTGGTGGACACTATCTTCTCCTGTCTCAGCCTCCTGAGTAGCTTGACATCCCAGCTACTCAGGAGGCTGAGACAGGAGAATCGCCTGAACCCGGGAGGCAGAGGCTGCGGTGAGCTGAGATTGCGCTATTGCACCCCAGCCTGGGCGCCAAGAGCAAAACTCCATCTCAAAAGAAAAATAAAAGTAAATAAAATTTATCTTTTTCTTCCATGGGATGAAGGCAATAAACCACAGACTGTTTATGACAGTTTCATATCACCATACAATTATTGAAGATATCTGGGTATGTCTTATGCTCACCACTATAGAAGTACAATAGCCATTGGACCTTTCAAAGATCTTGTTGTTGA
The DNA here is from genome assembly GCF_009761245.1 of Sapajus apella. Lineage (NCBI taxonomy): Eukaryota > Metazoa > Chordata > Mammalia > Primates > Cebidae > Sapajus > Sapajus apella. The sequence continues at coordinate 19,153,314 of NW_022437002.1, forward strand.
ATACATTATAAGCAGACACATAAATTACTATCTTACAAACTTATATTTTTAATATTTTTATAACTACATTTTAATATAACTGGTTTCCTTTGCAATGCTATGTATTTTCTTTTATGCACTTAAAAACATTATTGTGAGAGGCCAGGCACGGTGGCTTACACCTGTAATCACAGCACTTTGGAAGGCTGAGGCGGGTGGATCATCTGAGATCAGGAATTTGAGACCAGCCTTGGCAATGTGGTGAAACCCCATCTGTATTAAACATAACAAAAATTAGCCGGGAGTGATGGCACATGCCTATAGTCTCAGCTACTCAGGAGGCTGAGGCAGGAGAATTGCTTGAACCCAGGAAACAGAGGTTGCAGTGAGCCAAGATCATGCCATTGCACTCTGGCCTGGGAGACAGAGTGAGACTCAGTCTCAAAAATAAATTAATCAATTTAAATAAATAAATAAATAAAAACATTACTGTGAGAAGGGGTCCGTAGGCTTCATCAGACTGCCCAAGGGTTCTGTGGCACAGAGAGGGTCAAGTCTTGGCTCACCAAGAGCCTAGGGCATATCTGCTTAAAACAACGCTATGTGATCTTAAGGTCAGACCTGGAGAAAGATTGGCAGCTCTCTGGACAGAGGCTTTCTGGAGCACAGAGCTAGGCGCTATGATCAGGTTGAATGGGTGCTCACTCCCACAGGTGCTCCAGTGTCTGGGTGCTGGAAGGGGCAGAAAGCACCAGCTCAGAGCCAGCCGAGCCAAGGAATGTACTGGCTGTGACTCCTGGGTCCTAGGCGACTCCACTGCGCTGGGGAGATTTATGGCCAGGACCCCACAACGGGGGAAGATAAATCAACCCCTCCTGCTGTCCACTCTTCCAGCCAAGAAATTCAAGGGCTGGCCCCCTGCCAGAAGCCCAGCCTGCCAGCAGAGGTCCCAGAGCCAAATCTTAGCCTACTGGTTCCAAGCACAGCCTTTCCCTACCCAGGGCTCCAGGCCAGCAGTGGAAGCAAGCTGGGAGTACTGTGTTCTAGAATCACAGTCTCTTCAAGCCTGAAAGCTCATCCTACATGATGTAATCTTGCTCCTTGTTTTTCAGTTGGGGAATTTGTAACCCAGAAATGGACAGTCACCAACTAAAAGTCACAGAGCAAGTCAATGGGAGAGATGGGGCTAAATCCAAGGGGTCTCTATGTCCAGCCCAGGGCTCAGTCCCTCTGTCAAGCACCTGCTATTGCTCAGTTTCTCAAATAACATCCTAGCTTGCTTTCATTCATTCACTCAACACATGTTTGGCGCCTACTATGGGACTGGAAATACAGTAGCCCTTATCTGAAATGCTTGAGATCAGAAGCGTTTCAGATTTGGGTTTTGTTCTGATTTTGGAATATTTATATATACATAGTGGAATATCTTGGTGATGAGGCCCAAGTCTGAGCATGAAATTCATTTGTTTCCTATGCACCTTACACATATAGCCCGAAGGTAATTTTTAGGATATTTTAAATAATTTTGTGTATGAAACAGAGTTCTGACTGAGTTTTGACTATGGCCCTTCACACGAGATCAGATGTGAAATTTTCCACTGGTGGCCTCATGCTGGCGCTCAAAAAATTTCAGACTGAGAAGCATTTCAGATTTCAGATTTTTGGACTGGGGATGCCCAATTTGTAGAGAAGAAGATAGAGATGACATCATACAGTTCTGTAATTACAGTCGCAGCACATGTTTCAAAGCGAAAGTGCAGGTGCTAAAAGTACGTAAGTGGATTCGCCGTGTAGGAAGTCAGGAAAGTGTAGTGTGAAACCTCAGATTCATTCACGGAGCAAAGAATTCTAGAGCGCCTCCTGTGGAACAGGCACTGTTCAAGACGCTAGGATACACGAATGAGCAAAACAAAGCCCCTGCCCTTATGGAGATGACATTCCAGAGGGGTCGGCCAGGAAACAGACAGGCAGATAAAGTAGGTCCCACGGCAATATGGGAAAGTCCAGGGTCAGGAGAATGGTGGGGAGCCACAAGAAGAGGGTGTGATATTTTGTACAGATTCTCAGGGAAGGTGCCTCTAAGAAGTGACATTTGAACCAAGGGTTGAAAATGAGGACGATGTTCAGCCTTGGTTGGGAGAGGATCCCAGGCAAGTAACAGGCAAGTGCAAAGCCCTGAGGAAGGAGCCTGGAGGGAGTCAGCGTGGCTGAGAGAAGTGAATGCAGGGAGAGTGGAGGAGAGGACGTTGGAAAGCAGGTTGGGGGTGGGGGCTCATCTGGGGTGTTGTGAGGGGTTGTAAGGACTTTGGCTTTTACTCCAATGAGATCAGGGAGCTACTGGAGGGATCTGCGCACAAGAGACATGATTGACTGCCATGTGGAGAGGAGAGAACACAGAGGCTGGTGAAGAGGCTTCTGCAGTGCTCCACAGAGAGGCGAGGGCAACTCAGGGCAGCCGGGATCCGGAGCAGCCGTGGAGCTGAGGACCCAGGCCCTGAGTCTAGGTGTGTTTTGAGGGTGAAGCCAAGCTGATCTGGGATGTGAGAGGAAGAAAGAAGCCAAGAATGGCTCTGAGGTTTTTAGTCTCCTCAGCTAGAGCAGACTGAGCTGGGGAAGACTGCAGGAGGAGGAGGCTTTTTGTCTGAAGGAGGGGCAGGATTCAGTAGTGTGATTTGGAGACAGGAATGTGATCTGGAGGTCAGAACTGACGCCCAGGCTGGAGACGGACAGTTGGGACATGTGGGTGCAGCCGTGGAGGCACTCCTGTGGGACCTAGAGAGACAAGATCTCCAACAACTGGGGTTGGGGCGTGGTGGGGAAGAGAGCACCTCCAGGTTGGGAGGAGCATGGAGGGAAAGTCAGGCCGCACGGTACCTGATGGGAGACGGGCCTGGCTGGAGAGCAAACGGTGGCCAGGAAAGAGGTCTCGAGAGCCTGGCAGGAGCTAAGAGGTGTGGTCTTCACCAACATAGGGTTTTAGGCAACGATGCGACATGGGCAGTCTTGCATTTCGGCAAGCTCCCTCCAACCGCAGCTGGAAGACTGGGCCGAACAGGGCAGTGGGCAGAAAGCAGGCTGTGGAAGCGATCCAGGAGAAGGATGGCGGTGCCTGGGGTTGAAACAGTGCATGGAGAGAACTGGAGGATGGAAGAGCAATTTAAGGGGTACAAGTGGCAGGATAAACTAGCCGCGTGGACACAGGAGTGAGGTATTCAGAAGTGCAGAATCGAGGGAGCACCTTGTCCTCTGACTCAGACAGTGCTTGGAACTTGGTGCTATTTTTTAAACTAGAGGAAACTAGAAGAACAGCAAGCTGGGAGTGAGGAGAGAGCGTGTATTCATTTAACAAACCTTTCGTGTCTTCTTGTGCCAAGCACTGTTCTAAGCCCCAGAGCTCTCCAGCCCTGCCAAAGGGAGCTCACAGGTTAGTGGGTACAGTGAGCAAAGTGCAATGCGCCAATGAAGATGAGTCCCAGTGCGGACCGGCTGTTTGCAGCACCCAGAGGACATCTCAGGACGCAGCTCCATGTTTTGGTCTGGCATTCCAGGGAGGGATCTGCGCTGGAAATAGAGGCTTGCAATTCAAGAGCTTATGGATGGTGACTAAGGCCTCTGGCAGGGATGACACAGTCCAGGATAGAGGGATGAGAAGCTGGTGGGCTTAGCCCTCACCCTAAGCAACACCTGCTTAAATGGATGCGGAGGGGTATCCATCTGAACTGAGGAGAAAATCAAGAAGCAGTACACATTGTCTTCTAGACCACTAGAATAAGACTACAAGCAGTGGCCACGCCTGGCCTTTTTTCTTCCCTTGTTACTAATTTTGCCTTTAGTCTGTTAAATACTTGGAGGAGCTGAAATTTCCAGCCTGAAGAGTAACAGCCTCAGAGGCCTCTGTCTCCAGATACCTGCAGGGCTGCACCAGCTCAGAGAGAGAAACGTGCTCTGTGCCCTCTGAGCATGGAGCTGAGGATTATGAGAAGAGTCATTCAGAGGCTGGATTTGGTTCAGTGAGGGAAGGCTGTCTAGTGAAGACAGAGATGACGCTGAAAGGTGGTGAGCTCCCCATCCCCAGAGATATGCGAGCAGAAACCCTGAGCTTGCAGAAGGAGGTAGAGCACAGCAAAAGGCAGAAAAGGGATGAATGGACTCAGTGCTGGAGTCTCTCAGGCCCAGGAAGGTGAGCTGAGGATTGAGATCCTCACCCACCTTTAGCTGTCTAGAGACCCGAGCAAGTCTCTTTCCTTCTCTGAGCCTCTGTATCCCAGTAATACCCCATTGAATTGGTCAGAGGATAATGCATCTAAATGCCTTATAGCAATGGATAGTTAGTTGCAAACTGTTGGAAGCACCCTGGTCTAAACAGGGTGTCAAGTGTTTAGGCCATACTTCCCTGTCCCAAACCAATCTCTTTTTCAGAACAGAAGCCCCAGCGGGGCAGTGAGAAGTGTTCCAGGCATGTTTTGCCAGCCACACATTAGACGCCTCGCTCAGTCTAGAAGCCACATGCAAACTCCCTGACCCTTTCACACCTGGAGCTTTTGTCTGAAAGGTCAGACTTCAACCTTCAAAATGAAGATGACTTTAAAAAGTTGGAGCTGTACCAAAACTTAAACAAAATGCCATTATAATTTCATAGAGAAAAATAAAACACATGTTTTAAAAAGAAGAAGGAAATACAGTAATACATAAATTGGTGATCTGGGCTGAGTCTGTGATTTTTTTTTTCTTTCTGATCTTTCCAGAGTTTCTATAATAAAGACTATTTAGTTGAGGGGAGGGACAAATTTGTGGTTTTCAAGTAAACAAAATAAGCGTGCATTAAAAGACAAAATCAGGTCATTCTGTCAGATTTTTACTAACGCCCTTAAATAGCCCACAAGTTGAACCAGAGGCCCTCTCTGCCAGAAAATCTGTCCATGGCCAGCAGGGCTGCTAGGGCCCAGTCTGCCCGCTTTCAGTAACTGGAGGCTGCCCCCCCCACACTCTCCTACAGAGACTTCCAGGTGCCAGCACACACGAGACAGTTGTGGTCCCGCCTCCAGCACAGTGTGGCGAGAGAAGCAGGTCACTTCCTGAAGGAATGCTCACAGTGTGCCAGGCACTGTGCAAGGCACTTTGGATTCATAACCCATTTATTCCCCACAGTGTAAGGTGAGTGCTATTTCCCCATTTTACTGATAAGAACACTGAGGTTCAGAGGAATTAAACTCAGAAAGCAGAATTTTAAACCAAGTCTATTTGATTCCAAAGCAGAAATCGAAAACAGTCTATTTGTTTCTGAAGCTCTTAAGCATTATTATACTATCTCCTTACATTTAAAATAATTGCTATAAAACAATGAGTGCTGTGAAGGAAGCTTATAATCTGAATTTTCACAGGCTACAGACGGCCCAGTTCCCTGCTGACCCAGCAGAGCATGGCCAGGCAAGGCTGCACTGTGACACCCGCCTGGGGAAATGGGACACTGGAACTCCTCAGCAGCCACCACAGCCATCCAGTCTGTCTATGGGAACTCGCATTTCACCTTTTCTTCACAAACTTCTTTCTGGAAGCATTGGGATTTAAGCGTCTCCGCCCAGCTCCCAAGGTGCTGTCCCGGAGCTGCAGTGTGGCTGAGCGGCTAGAGATGTCATTCTCTACGAAGGGTGACATCCCAGCGGTGTAGTCGGGGGCAAACACATTGGTTTTCTGCCTGGCTTTTCGGGAGAGTCATAGCTGGGGGAAGCGCTGATCCTCGGTGAGATGGGGGTTGATGGCGTATTTGCCCCCTTTGGGAGTGGGAAGCGAGTACCGGAGCCAGAGAAGGAGTCATTGAGTTCTTTTGGGAGAAGGGAAAATCAGGGAAAGCTTCCAGGAAGAGGTGACATTTGAACTGAAATTTGAAAGATGATTAAAAATTTATCAGAACATAGAACATAACCTGAGAGAGCAGATGTTCAGTAATTTTTAATTAAATCAACTAATAAAGATAGTAACATTTATAGATGAAATAACGTGAATTTTGAGATTTGCTTCATAATAAGCCATTGTAGGGACAGGGAGCATGGGGACAGATAGGAGTACAGATGAAACGAGATTACTCACATGTTGACAATTGCTGAAATTGGATTCATGCCATTTATTATTCTTTATTTTCATATATGTTTGAAAATGTCCATAATAAAAAATTTAAGAAAATTTTAAAAGATGCTGAGCGTTGGCTGGGCGCAGTGGCTCACACCTGTAATCCCAGCACTCTGGGAGGCTGAGGCAGGTGGATCACCTGAGGTCAGGAATTCTAGACCAGCCTGGCCACCACAGTGAAACCTCGTCTCTGCTAAAAATGCAAAAATTAACCAGGCATGGTGACATGTATGTGTAACCCCAGCTACTAGGGGGTGCTGAGGCAGGAGAATGACTTTAACCTGGGAGGCAAAGGTTGCAGTGAGCCAAGATCACACCACTGCACTCAAGCCTAGGCAACAGAGGGAGACTCTGTCTCAATAAATAAATAAATAAATAATAAAATTAAAAAATTTTAAATGCTGAGTGTTCACTCCAACTGTACTTTGACCTCTTCCAAAAATACTTGAAAGCTAAAGGTGGTTATCTTGAGGAAAAAAAAAAAAAAAGGAAGGGAGGGAGAAAGGGAGGAAGAGAGGAAGGAAAAGAGCAAGGTGGGAGGGAGGAACACAAAAGAAGAAATTGCATCAATAAGGCAATCTGATTTATAATAGCTACAAAAATTAAAATAAAATACCTAGGAGTAAATTTAGCCAAGGAAGTAAAAGATCTCTACAAGGAAAACTACAAAATACTGATGAAAGAAATTGAATATGACACAAACAAATGGACAGACATCTTATGCTCATGAATTGAAAGAATTAATATGGTTAAGATCACAATACTAACTGAAAGTAATTTGTAAATTCAATGCAATCCCTATCAAAATACCAATGCTATTTTTCACAGAAATAAAAAAAAATCTAAAATTCATATGGAACCAGAAAAGAGCCCAAACAGCCAAAGCAATCCTAAGCAAAAAAAACAAAGTTGGAGGCATTACACTACTTGGCTTTAAAATATATTACAAAGCTATAGCAACCAAAACAGTATGGTATTTTATAAAAATACATACATAGGCCAATGGAAGAGAACAGAGAACCCAGAAATAAATTCATATATTTACAGTCACCTGCTTTTTAATAAAGATGCCAGGAACCTACACTGGAGAAAGGAGACCCTCTTCAATAAATGGTGCTGGGAATATTAAACATCCATATTCCGAAGAAAGATTATATCCCTATCTCTCACCATATACAAAGATCAACTCAAGGTGGATTAAAGACTGAAATGTAAGGCCTAGAACTGCAAAACTACTGGAAGAAAACACAGAAGAAACACTTCAGGATATCTGATCTAGGCAAAGGCTCTATGGCTAAGACCCCAAAAGAACAGACAACTAAAACAAAAATAGGTAAATGGGACTATATGAAATTTGAAAGCTTATGCACAGGGAAAAAAACAGAGTGAAGAGACAACCTACAGAATGGGAGAAAATATTTGTAAACTATTCATTTAACAAGAAACTATATCCAGAATGTACAAGAAACTCAGGAGCATAACAACAAACAATCCCATTAAAAAGTGGGCAAAGGATCTGAATAGACATTTCCCAAAAGAAGATGTGCTAACGGCCAACAGGCATATGAAAACATTTTCAACATCACTAATCATCAGGGAAATGCAAATAAAAAACCACAACAAGATACCATCTTGCCCCAGTTAGAATGACTACTATCAAAAAGACGAAAAATAACAGATGCTGGCAAGGATGCAAAGAAAAGAGAACCTTTTTTTTTTTTTTTTAAGACAAAGTCTTTGTCACCCAGGCTGGAGTGCAGTGGAACAATCTTGGCTCACTGCAACATCCACCTCCTGGGTTCAAGGATTCTCCTGCCTCAGCCTCTCAAGTAGCTGGGATTATAGGCGTGTGCCACCATGCCCAGGTAATTTTTGTATTTTTAGTAGAGATGCAGTTTCACCATGTTGGTCAGGCTGGTCTCAAACTGCTGACCTTGCGATCCACCCGCCTCAGCCTCCCCAAGTGCTGGGATTACAGGCATGAGCCACCGAGCCCAGCCAAGAAAAAAGAACTCTTACACACTATTGGTGAGAATGTAAATTAGAACAGTGTTTATGGAAAACAGTATGGAGATTTCTCAAAAAACTAAAAAACAGAACTACCATATCATTCAGCAAGCCCACTATTGGGTGTTTATCCAAAGGGGGAAAAAATCAGTATATCAAAGGAATACATGCATCCTCATGTTTATTGCAGCACTATTCACAATAGCCAAGATATAGAACAAGTGTCCATCAATGAAAGAATGGATAAAGAAAATATGATACACACACAATGGAATGCTATTCAGCCATTAAAAAAAGGTAAAACCCTGTCATTTGCAGGAGCTGGAGGTCATTATGTTAAGTAAAGCAAGCCAGACACAGGAAGACATTTATCTTATTCATATTTGGAAACCAAAACACACAGACACACAGACACACACACACACACACACACACACACACACACACACACACACAGTGATCTCATGGAGGTAAAGTAGAATGATAGTTACCAGGGACTGAGAAAGATGTGTGGGATGAAGAGAGGTTTGTTAATGGTTACAAACGTCCAGTGAGATGGAAGGAGTAAGTTCTACTGTTCACTAGCAGAATAGGGTGACTACAGCTAACAACAATGTATTGCATATTTCAGAATAGCGGCTGCGTGTGGTGGCTCACAACTGTAATCCTAGCCCTTTGGGAGGCCAAGGCAGGGTGATCACCTGTGGTCAGGAGTTTGAAAACAACCTGGCCAACATGGTGAAACCCTGTCTCTACTAAAAATACAAAAATTAGCTGGATGTGGTGGCTGGTGCCTGTGATCCCAGCAACTTGGGAGGCTGAGGAAACGAATCGCTTGAACCTAGGGGGTGGAGATTGCAGTGAGCCAAGATCATGCCATTGTACTCCAGCCTGGGTGACAAGAGCGAAACTCTGTCTCAAAAAACAAAAACAAACAAACAAACAAAAAACTAGAGAAGGGGATTTGAAATGTTCCCAACACATAGAAATGGCAAATACTCGAGGGGATGGATGTCCTAAATCGCATGCCTTGATCATTATACATCCTATGCATGTAACAAAAATCACATGTACCCCATAAATATGTACAAATATTATGTATCAATAAAAATAAAATAAAAAAGAAGAAATTACAATAGTATGCATGGGTTAAAGAGCCTGAGTTCTGAAATGACACACATATAAGTTGGAAGCTGGTTCTGCTTTTTCCTGGTAGTGTGGCTTTAGTGAGTCCCTTGCCGCCTTGGATTTTAGTTTATCCATCTACATAACGGAGGTGATAATAGCACCCTCCTCTTGGGTTTCTTGGGATAGTGAGGTGAGAAGGTGCTAGAAAGATCTTGGCACAGTGCTCACTGAATGGTGGCTGGTGACCCAGCCCTGTCTCACTGCATCATACACCATCCAAATGCAGGTATCTCCCAGAGTTACAGGTCCATCCAGCCCAGACCAGTCTGCCGACAGCCAACTCAGGCCGTAGGATGAGCTCCTGAGCTCGCCCCACTGAAAACCAGTTCCTCCCACAGCCTTCTCTCTTAGTATGTGGTGTTCCAGCCTCCCAGCAGTTCAGAGGATGATCTCCTAGTTGATTTTGACTTCCCTCTCTGAGGCTCTCACACTGGATCCATCAGTAGATCCTCTTGGCTCTTTCTAAATATATCTAGATTTCTATAGCAACACTTCTTACCACCTCCATTGCTACAACATCCAAGCCCGTTATCTCTCATTAGCCTTATCACAATTGTGTCCTAACTGATCTCCCCAATTTTGCTGTGCTGCATTCTGTCTGTTTTCACCATGACAGCCAGAGACCTTCTTTTGAAAATTTAGTACCTTGCCTATTCAGTATCCTCAGATGGGGCCGAACACAGTCACTCACACCTGTAATCCCAGCACTCTGAGAGGCCGACGCTGGAGGACTGCTTGAGCTCTGGAGTTCAAGACCAGCCTGGGCAACATAGCAAGACCTCATCTCTACTAAAACCCAAAAGCGTGGTGGCGCCTGCCTGTGGTCCCAGCTACTCAGTGGGCTGAGGTAGGAAGATTGCTTGAGCCTGGGAGATCAAGGCTGCAGTGAGCTATAATTGTGTCAGTGCACTCCAACGTGAGCAACAGAGAGACACCCTGTCTCAAAAATAAACAAATATAAATCTATAAATAAATAAATGTAAATAAAATAAAGAATTAAAAAAACACAAACCCTCCAATGGTATTGCATCCTACCCAAAGTCAAAGTCCCTACATGGACCAGAGGCTCCATGTGGTGCCTCTCTAACCCACCTCTCCCTCCTCTCCTCCTCATCCCAGCCATCCTGCTTCCTTGCTGCCCTGGACTAGTCCGTGCCAGGCACACTGCAGCCTCGGGGCCCTGCACTAGCTGTTCTCCTCCACTACACTCTTTCCCCAAAAACCGCATGGCTTGCTGCCTCATCTCCTTCAGGTCTTGACTCCAATGACCCCTCTTCTGTGAGACCCTCCTGCTTCCTTCCAAAAAAGGCCCTCCCTTCACTGAAAACCCCCTAAAACACACACACACAAACACACACACACACACACACAGACACTCCCCATTCCCTTTTCCAGTTTCATTCTTCTCCTTGGCATTTGTCCCCATCTAATCCACTACCTGTTTAACTTACGTTTCTTATTTATCATCTGTCTCTCCGCTCAGAATATAAGCCTCACAGAAGAAATGTTTCTTTTGGCTGGGCACAGTGATTACACCTGTAATCCCAGCACTTTGGGAGGCCAAGGCAGGTGGATCATGAGGTCAGGAGTTCAAGACCAGCCTGTTCAATATGGTGAAACCCCATCTCTACTAAAAAATACAAAAAAAAAACAAATTAGCCAAGGGTGATGATGTGAGCCTGTAGTCCTAGCTACTTGGGAGGCTGAGGTGGGAGAATTGCTTGAACCAGGGAGGCGGAGCTTGCAGTGAGCTGAGATGGTGCCACTGCACTCCAACCTAGGTGACGGAGTGAGACTCTGTCTCAAAAAAACAGAAAAAAGAAAAGAAAATGTTTCTTTTTCATTGCTCTATTCCGGTCATTGCTTTAAGAATGGGGCCTGGCAGGTGTGATGTGCTTAACAAATATTGATTTTAAAAGTGACAAGCCCAGTGGCTACATTGGATTTCTCAAGCCCCCTTCAATCACACAAGCAGATGCCTACCTCTCCCTGAGCTTTCTTGCAAAATCAGGATGCAAGTGCATGATACAAACCCTTCCCAACTTGCGATGGAGCCGGAAAGATGCAGGGTCTGGGCTGGAGGGTCAGAGAGGGCACTCCTTTGTCCAGGCCTTTGGCCCTGTGCACCATGGACCTCCGGGGCAGTGTGGTGGAGTCTATGATCTCCTTAAAAGGTAATGCCTTCAATGCAGAAAATAAAACACATAGAATAATGAAAATCAAAGGCACTGAAATACAACTGTTAAGGTATTTTAAATTGTTATGATGTAACCATGTGTGCCTCCCTAAATGAAAAGATCTAGCAACAGGTCTAATCCCAACCATAATGTCAAAAGGATAATTATTGGGAACAATATTTCAAGGTAACCTACCACCTGGGGTGTAATTTCTGTTGGCAACAAAAGTTGAAGACACTGTTTGCTAGTGCTGTGATTTGCTGCCTTCGTTAACAATGGAAGGAAAAGCTAAGCTTCAGTCACAAGGCAATGAAAATAAAGCGGTAATATTTTTCCCATTCAGGTTTATGTCCCATTGAATTTTCTCCTCGGAGTTCCTGGGTGTCCCTGGACTCACCTTGGAGATGCCCTGCTCTAGAAGAGATCTGGAGCCGACGCTGGGGGCCAAGTCACTCACACCCTGCATGGCCCTGTGCAAGTCACATCCCTCCCCATCTATACAATGAAGGTAATGATTCATTTGTGCTCACCCACCCTGGAGTCTGATGAGATCACTTGGTAAATATTCACTAAGCACCTCCTGTGGGTGGGCCCCACACACACTGGGCAGGGTGGGACCATTAGCGACCAGTGACACGTGGCCCCAGCACTGAGCAGCTCATGAACACACAGGGCGATGAGGCCAGGACTGGAACGCAGGCCAAGGTGAGCAGGGGCTCTGTGCATTCAGAAGTAGGAGGGGCCCAGTTCCCGGGGTGGAGGGAAGCAACAGTTGCAGCATCTGAGATCAAGTCTGACATAGAAACTGCTCCTGTTTTGCTCCTGTTTTATAAAACTGCTCACTTTTAAAATCAATATTTGTTGAGCACATCACACGTGCCTGGTGTAGGAGTGTGCAGAAAGGGCAGCTCAGGCTCAGAGCTGGGAAGTCAGAAAGGTTGTGCTGGATCCCTTGGGGAGCTTAAGGGCCCTTCAGCGAGGAGAGGATGGAACGGCGTTATCACTCTGGCCTTGACTCGGTGCGATTTTTGTGACACTCCCTGGAAAGCACAGGGATGGGCACAGGACCAGGCTCGCTTTGCTCCTCTCCCCAGTCCCTGTCCATGCCCCTCAGGGCACTGGGAGCCATCAGAGTGAGTGATGGAAGGCTAATCACAGCCTCTTGGGTCTGAGGAGGGACCTGTCTCTCTCTCTGAGGACCCTCCACAAGGACAAGTGCAGGACAAAAGCCGCGCCTCCCGGACTCATTAGCATCACACAGCCTGCCAGCCAGGCTCCGGGCCTCGCCTCCGCAGCCCGGCAACTGGATCAGCCAGCCCGGCTTTGGCGGAGCCCCAACCCAGCAGATGTGGACCCTAAAGGGGGCCATGGCCAACAGCCCCCACCTCCCCTCAAAAAAACACGCCAGGCAACCGCCGCCTGTCCTGCCTGCTGCACCCCGTGTAGGCCTGTCCTCGTATTGTAGCCAGAAGCTGCTGCAGCTGCCAAAAAGCCAAAGGACGATGGAGACACTTAGAATCCCTGACCAGCATTGCTCAGGCTGATGGAAACTGAGGATCTTAGTGATCCCAGCTTTCACCTGTGACTAGCCTCGCTGAGCAGAATCTTACAATCTGAGGGTGGTGGCACCAAGTGTAGACTGCTGCTTTAGAATATGCTATTGCCAAACAATAGAATGGCAGCCTCTTGGAATGCTGGCTTCCCAGGACTTTAAGTCTTGAGCATGGCTAGGCAGGTAGTGCATCAGAACTGTGAGGTCCCAGGCGATCCTGGGAAAGATTGGCTGGGGGCTTGGGGCTGGGAGTGCTTGTGTGGGTCTGGATCCCACCTATTCAGGGGTAATGGAGGGGGGCATGAGAGTGATGGGGAAGCCTGATAGCCCATTGAACACAGTGGCTCCCAGGGGATTGCTGGAGAGAGGGGCGGAGCGCAGAGACTAGGAGCCTCTGCCAGCCCGTGTGGGAACTGCCAGAGGGCAGAAGGCCCAGCCCCCTTCGAGATCCCGAAAAGCCTGGGACATGGCAACACCACAGGTCCCAAGCCGAAGAGGGTGAGCTGGGAAGGGCTGAGGACCCTGGGCTCCTGGGGCTCAGCTGGCTGAGCTGTCACCAGGCATAGGGTGGGAAAGGGTTTTCCAACTTGGTCCCGTAGCTCTACCAGGTCTTGGGAAGGCAGGGGTCTTGGGGGACTCTTGTCATCAGATGGCAAGAGTGTGGGATCCAGGCAGGGGCAGGTGATGTTATCATCAGATCACCATCTGCATAAGTGACACTGAGTCAGGAGACATTGCGTCTCTCCTAAATCAAGGAACTCATGAAATAACTCAGAGCCAGACTACCCCTCCCCCTGTATACAGAGCCATCCTCTGATTTCCCCTCAGAGGAGTCCTGTCCTAATAGTCTGGAACTGCGCAGTGCCTGTCTGTAGTGATCATGGCAGTATTCAAGGGCTCACCTGATACAGGGTATGCGGACTGGCTCTCCAAACAGCCCAGGATGGAATCCCAGTTAGGCTTCTCTCTTAGTCAGTTGACCTTGGGCAAATCACTTCTGTGACCTCAGTATTCCTTATCTGTAATATGGGAATAACTGTCCCCTCTACATTGGATTCTTGGGAGGGATCAGCAGGACAACAGAAGTGGAAGCACCGCCCTTGGACATAAACTGCACAGCACTTAGAGCAGGTGGCGCTAAACTTCGGTGACTCACATCCTCTTTCTGAGCTTCCCAGGTCTGGGATGTGGAGGCCCCCAGCCTCCTTCTACCGATACCTGCTCTTCACAGAGGATCTGATTAACCTGAGAGTCCCTAAAACACAGATCTGATATCATCCTACCTGCTCACAACCCTCTATTACTTCCCATTGCCTCCATGGCACTCAAGGCCCTGAGACCTCCGCAGCCCCAGCACTCCACACCACAGCTGCTTTACCAGCTGCCCAGGCCGTGGCTGCCAAAGCACATCCCACTCTCTCAAGGCTTTACCTCCATCTTGCTGTTCCTGCTACCCTGAATGCCATTCCTCATTTTGCACACCTGACAAATTCCTACTCATCCTTCAAGAACCAACTTCTTCTGGAAGCCTTGCTTGACCCCCAGGTGAGTCAGACTCCTGCCCCAGCTGACCTCTAGGGCAGCACTCCACACATGGCTGCAACTACCTGATTGGCCTACATTCCTAGAACTGCCCAGTTCAGCAAAGACGATGGGAAGTGTACAAGGACTTAATGGATTATAGAGGCTAAAACTGCGTTGTCCAGCCTGGCAGACACTAACCACATACGGCCCTTTACATTTATGATAATTCAACTTAAAACTCATGTTGCTGGCCAGGTGCAGTGGCTCACGCCTGTAATCCCAGGACTTTGGGAGGCTGAGGCAGATGGATCATGAGGTCGGGAGTTCTACACCAGCCTAATCAACATGGTTAAACCCTGTTTCTACTAAAAATACAAAAACTAGCCAGGCATAGTGACAGGCATCTGTAATCCCAGTGACTTGGGAGGTTGAGGGAGGAGAATTGCTTGAAACCAGAAAGTGGAGGTTGCAGTGAGCCAAGATCATACCACTGCACTGCAGCCTGGGCAAAAGAGCAAAACTTCATCTCAAAAATAAATAAATAAATAATTTGTTGTGTTAAATGAATAAAAACACAAGTGGCTGCACTGCAAGTGCTCAAAAGCCACATGTGGTTAGTGGCTATAATATTGGGCAGGACAGATACCGGCTATTTCCATCATCACAGAAAGTTCTATTGGACAGCGCTGACCTAAGAGGGGTGACAGAACACCAGGAGATCTAGGCTCTAGCTCCAACTTAGTTCCTAGTTCATGCTTTGCCTCTCTGAGACTCAGTTTCCTCATCTGTGCAGCCTATGTCACATTCTGCGCAAGGCCAAGCATAGACAGTACTTGGCAAGGACAGTCCACTGATTCCATAGTCCCACTGCTTTGGATCAGGCACACGTGGACTTGGGGAAGCAGATGGACAGGTGGCACCCTGCTGCCTAGAGGTGAGGGATCCACCTGCCACCCTCAGGCCCCAGCAGCTCAGAATAACCGGGGGAAGGCAGGCTCTGTAGAGAGCATGGCCAGTGTGCATCTCTCCATAGGCCTGAACAGGTCAGAGTGGGCCTGAGGATCCCAAACTCATCCCTCCCGAACCCAGAGGGAGGCCCAGGCAGGGCCTAGGGGAGGAGGCAGACACAAGGGCTGGCCCAAAGGGGAGGGGAGGAGTGGAGAGTGGAGAGTCAGAAAGGCGCTATCAGCACTGCCCGTCCTCCCCACTTCCTCTCTTCGAACGGATCACATCCTGTTATTGTGTGGACAGAGAAGGCGGGGAGCTGGGGAGGGAGGCAGGGCTCGGACCTAGCAAGTGGGGAGAGACAGAGAGACAAAGGAGGAGCCGGAGGAACAGGACAGTGGGCAGTGGGAAGCTCCATAGCCCAGCCCTGAGCCAGGTGGCCTGGGCAGGAGTATGGGACCCAGAAGGGAGGATGAGCATCCTGGAGTGGCCTGCATCCACCATTGACAGATGCTGGGGCCTGGGAAAGAAAATGACAACCCCTCCAGGAGGCCTTCACTAAGCCTCCTCCTCGGGCTCCTTCAATTTAGCTAATGTTTACTCTAGGTCTCTACTACCAGAGCTGGGTCTCCCATGGCCGCCATGCCTCCTCACACAGCACTGCCTCCAGGGTGGAAGCACTCTGTATCCATTCCCTCCACCCCACTTCCACCCAGCCTGTGAGCCCCTGCAGACAGGACCAGGTAGGTCCCTTGCTGGCTCCCTGGCACTGCTCAGCAGGGGGCAGGCCAGGAATTCCTGTTGCTGTGAGTGATTAATATTCCCACATCTTCCTCTTCTTTCTCTCTCTGCCATTCCCAAGCGTATCGCCTATCCCAATTCCATTTCCACGAATAATAATGCTATAAAACATAAGCACTTCCCATGCATTATTTTGAAATCCCATGGAAGCTCTGTAAGATGAGTGTTAATATCTTCATTTAACAGATGAAGAAACTGAAGCTCAGAGAGGTAAAGTGATTTATCTAAAGTCACACAGCTGGGACTTAAACCCAGTGGTCTGACTCCAAAGATCAGCCTCTTTCTGTTGGCCCAATTACCCTTCCCACTCACTCCCTTCTGTGCCCTGGCCTCTCCCTTCTTGAACTGATACCAGACTGACTGCCCTGACTGTCTGCTGCTTGAGGCAAGCTGTCCAGCCCCCACACTGCTGCTCACAGTCCTAGCAGATGGCTAGGGCAGGCTGAGCTGCTGCGTCCCTGTACAGACCAGGCCTATTTGCTTTAAGGACACCAACTACCTATCAACTCTTTCATCTTCCTTTCCTGAGAGGTAGTGAGCCCTGGCTCTGGACTCAGACCTGACTCCAACCCTAGGTAACCTTGGTCAAGCTGATTCCCCTCTAGGCCTCACTTCCTCCACCGGTCAAAGGAGAGGATAGCTTGTGTGATCCAGACTTACCCCCTTCCTTACTCACAATTGCAGGGCCTCTGTTGCTGGACACCGTGCCCAGCACCACGGCCTGTGTCCCCATGGGCTGGTCAGTGGTATTTTACTGGTTCACAAGAGAAGTGGGGCCAGAGGGGGAACACTGGCTTCCAGGGGCCAGTTAGTTGTCTTGCACAGAGGGAAGGAGGTAGCGGGCAGGCATGAGGAGGCTGGGCTGCTGTGGGCAGACCAGATCAGCAGCCTCCCAATCTTCCTATGTCCCCACCTCACCCCACCCAGGTCCAGTATGATAACCAGGCAGCTGCGGCCCAGCCCAAGAAAGCCAACACCCGTCCTCCCTCTGCCACAGCTACAAAAGTGGCACAAGGAGCGGAGCTGGTACCTCTGCCCCTGACTAGCTCGGGACCACGGTTTCAGCAGAAGGCACTGGAGCTGCATCTCTGTAGCAATGATTCTGCCTCCCACCCGTCTCCACTCTTTCATTCCACGCCGGCCTCAAAACTGAGCTAGCAGATTCCATACATGGGAACCTCCTCATTCAGCAAATGCTGAAAGGAACCTGTGCCCCGTCTATCACAGGGTGCTGGAGGCAAAGAGATACCTCACACGTGGTATTGCCTCAAGGGCTCATGCATTAGTGAGAAAGCAGGCAAGGAAAGGAAGGCTTGTGGGGCACCAGGGAAGCAGCTGACCCCATCGAGTTGTTTCCTGGATGTTGAGGACAAGTTAACCAAATGAAAGAAGGGCAGAAAGAGAGGATGGGTAGATTGTCGTGGGAAAAAGAAACTAAAGGTGCAAAAACCAGAAGGTCATAAAAAAATTTTTTTAAATGTGATCTGGAATAGAAAGGCTGGTACAATCGGAGCAAAGAGAATAAAAAAGTGGTGAGGGCTAAGGCTAACCAGGTCAGCAGGGCTGTTTCAGCCAAGGCCTCAGTTGTCACCCTTTCCCTTGGAAGACAGACGGGTCCCCAGTGCCTCAAGGACTGAGCTGTCCAGGCTGGAAGCCTGGTCCTGCCCTGCTGATCACTATGGGATGTGTGGTCCTGGAAAGACTCTTTTCCTCTCTGGGCCTGTCTCCTCATCTGGAGACATGGACATAAGCCCAGGTGGCCCACCAGGGTCAGCCCAGCCTGGACATTCTATCACTTCATTGTTTCTGCCTTGCTGGCCGCAGAGTTCATGGGCACTTCCAGACCTCCAGCGTGAAATGCCTTGCTCTTTCCCGGGAAAAGTCCTGGAAACGATGCGCTTCTCTTCCCATTCTTTAGTCCAGGACAGTGAGGCTGCTGGCTCTATTCCTCCCGTGGTGTCACTGTCATCCAGGTCACCAGTGACCTCCATGTTGTTAAATCCAATCAACACTTTCAGGCTTTTCTCACTGATGGCTCAGCCACATTGGACTTGGCTAATCACTCCCTTCACCCTAAACACCCTTTGCTCTGGGACACCACAGTCTCTAAAACAGCACTCTCTGTTTTTCTCCTGCCTCTCTGATCACTCCTTCTCATTTCTCTCCCTCAAGCCCTTAACAGCAGGTCCCTCCTCACACTGTTCCTCTCGCCTGTGGGCACAAACCAGGCCACCACATCACTGCTGAGATCCACAGCAGGCTCACCCCGCGGCTAAGTCTCACCGTCCTATCATCCCAGGTACCTCCTTGCCCTATGCCAGGGAGAGGCACACCTGGAAGCTTCCAAAAACCAGAAGCTTCTCTGCAGGCCAGAGCATGGTCCCCAAGCACTGCCCTGCTTCTGTCCTCCTTGCTGTGGTTGGAAGCACCCTGAGGACAAGAGCAGCCAAGTCAGAGCCTGAACAAGGCTCACCCCAAAGGAGCCAGAATTATCTGTGAGGTCCTTGAATTCACCTCTTGGCATAACCTTTTTTCTTAATACTCATCACTTTGTAACTTACTATTGAATCAATGTCTTTATTACTGTTGTGTGTGTCTGTGTGTTTACTGTCTCCCCTACTAGAAGTTAAGCTCCACCAGAACAAGAACAGAGATCTTTGTTTTATTCAATGTTGGATCCCCAGTACCTAGAACAATACCAGGCCCATACCAGATGCTCAATAAATATTTAAATGAAGCAGGGTGCCCGTGGCACATGCTGTAGTCCCAAGTACTCAAGGGGCTGAGACAAAAACCTTCTGGTTTTTGTACCTTTTGTTTCTTTCTCACCTTGATGACCCTTGAACTTCTGAGCTCAGGAGTTCAAGATCAGCCTGGGCAAAGGGCTAGAAGCAGCAAGATCCCATGTCTTGAAAAAAAGTCAAAAGTTAAATGAAAGAAAGAAAGCAAAGCATGATATTTCGTTAGAAGTGCCTGCGTGACCTACTGAAATCCCTGAGGATCAAATGGTCCATATGTAATGGCTTCCTCTAGACGCAGATGCTGTGCCCTTTGTTTTATTTTTGTAAAAGAATAAAGGTTGTAGCATCTAAACCACATTCCCATTCCTGAGCCTCCAGGGAAGTCCTTCCAGATGATATGAAGCCTCCACAGAGCCTCCACTCTCGACTTCCAATGCCTTCAGCCTTCGTCTCTGAGTCCCCAGTCCTCAAGAGCCAAATGTAATTGCTGCAGCAGCCACCATTGAGTCATCAGGGAACCTAGGGCCCTCTGATGGTATGGCTTTAATCTGTTCCGAACCTAGGATACATACAGCTGTCCCAGCCATGGAAACTGATCCCAACACAAAGCGGGGATGTCTGCAGAGGCTGCCCGAGCTACAAGCATGGGTGCACGAACCTGAGGAGACAGGCCCCCTCTATGGGGTCTGCAGAGGGAAAGAATGGAAACCCTATGGAGGAAGGTTCTCTCCTCCCCTCCAGGCCTGCCTTCAGGGTCAGGGGCAGAATCCCACTTCCTAAGACTGCAGCTGAGTCCTGGAAGCTCCCCACGTCAGGAGAAGCAGGTTCTTGCCATGCCTTTTCCTTCAATGTTCTGAGTCTCAGGCCTAGGAGTGCAATGCAAGCACAGAGTCCTAGGGCCCCTTTGTAAAACTTTTATTTAGAAATCTTCCCGATATATCCTTATATATATACACACATCATCACCATATGGGTTTTTTTGCTAAAGAGTCACACACCCACAGTGTTGGCCTCTGGGCTGTACAAAGGTCAAGGTACCTGGAGCGGTTACTCCTCTTCTGCAGAAAATGCAGAGACCAACGCAATTCATCACATACAGTACAACATTGACGGAAAGTGCTGGGCCCGCCCACAGAAACAATGCACTATGTACATGGGCAGGGGGCAAGTCTTCAGCAGAGGGTCACGTACCATCAAAATCACAAGTACGGCCAGACCCACCCCCAACAGGCCGAGATAGTTGTCGGCTGACTGTAGATGCTGTGTCCTTTGTTTTATTTTAGAAAAGAATAAAGGTTGTACCATCTTGCCATTTGCCGTAACAAATAAAAGCATAGGAATTTGTCTTAAAAGATGTGACTCCCTCCAGTAGTTACGGTCATCTTTGTTCTCAAAATGTTGTGTTTTGTTTTGTTTTGCCTTTATGTTCTTTTCCCTTTGTACAGATACGATTCTTGGAATGTTGCCATTTTTTCATGGGTAACAAGGAAGGAGAGGAAGGATAAGGTCATGGGATACAGAGGGTGAAAATAAAAATTACAGATCTTCTTCAGTTCTTACAAAGACCTAAAGCCTTGCCCTTTCCTACCAGGCTTGTTTTGGGTAGTCACATTACATTTTACACAATCTGCCTGTGTTCCCATATCTCCTTTTCCATTCTCTTTACTGTCCCTGGCCTTAGAACAAGACAGAAACTAAGACAATCTGGGCTGGGTGCAATGGCTCAGACCTGTGATCTCAGTGCTTCTGGAGGCAAAGGCAGGAGCATCGTTTAAAGCCAGGAGTTCAAGACCAGCCTGGGCAATATAGTGAGACTCCATCTCTACCAAAAAAAAAAAAAAAAAAAGCAAAAAATTAACCAGGTGTGGTGGCTCACACCTGTGGTCCTCCCTACTCAGGAGGCTAAGGTGGAAGGATTGCTTGAGCCCAGAGTTCAAGGCTGCAGAGAGCAATGATGGCACCACTGTACTCCAGCCTGAGTGACAGAACAAGATACTGCCTCAAAAAAAAAAAATAGACAATCTGGAGAAATGAGGACAATCTCCATAACTTAGGCCAAAGTGGTTTATAATCTAAATTATCCAAATGCGGGGCAGTCAGGCACACTGGCCCACTGCCTAGGTCGTGGACTCAGGCTGTAAACCCCACTACAGGATTGAGATTGAGGGAAACAGAGCTCTCTATGTTCTCAAAACAGTCTACTTTTCATGACCCCCTTCAGTCCACATCATAGCCCTAAGAGATAGGCCAAGCCATAGTCGCATGGCAAGCCTGAAAGAAGAGGGAGCCAGAAGTTTGAGTTATTGATAAAATGTGTGATCCATCTCATGAAACCCATCCACCCATCCACACTGTGGCCACTTCCCATTCCCAAGTCAAGTGAATCCAGTGTGAAGCAAACAGCCTTGGATCCTACAGCATGACTTTATCGTTAGACAGATGGGACTCCTCCATCATAGGATATTCCAAACATTGGAAAGGAACCAACCCTAATGTTCACCAAAACATGATCTGGGGAGTCTGAAATTGGATGGAGAGTCAGAGTGCTACAAAGGTGAACCACGTTGCCCCAAGCTCAAGAATTGGACCTTCCTTAAAAGGAAGGGCAGGGGAGCGGACACATTCTCTGTCTGTACATGACTGAACTGGGACCCCATTATGGTGAGGGCAAGTCACCGGGCTGAAGCCCAAACTATAAGGTGGGCTTTCCAGACACGAGTGACGAGTTCTTACACGACAGCGCAGGGTCACAAGCTATCTTCCCTCTGACGTCAAAGGCAGAGCCTAGATGGAGAGGGTGACTTAAGGGCACAATGACAGACATACAGGACTTTTGTGCAGTTTGTCCCATGGGCTTAGATGCAGGTCACAGACAGGCCTCACCTTAAGAAAGCCACATCCCACCATCTGGATTGAAACAGGAAATCAATGAAGGGGCAGTGGTTCACTCTACAAAAGGAGTTTTCACTTTACAAAAGGACTTGCAGCAGTTATTTCTTTAAAAGATGAAGGATGAGGATGTGATTTACAAAAACTGCATGTACAACTTTCAGAGGGGAGCACTTCTGTTGCATTAAACCAACCTCCCAGACACACCCTTGATGACCAAAAGCTGCACAATTGAGGGGTGTTTATGGTTCTCCTAAGTGAATGTGCATATGTTTGGGTCTTAGCCAGGGCCTGGTCTCTGATTGGATTTCCCATGCCCTAGAAGTGAGGCTGGATCCTCGTACTATTGAGAACTAACAATTCCACCAATAACTGAAGTCAAGCAAAAGTTCCAAATGCAAAGCATTCATAGGATAGCGTTTGTGCTCAATTCAGAACACATACCAGACCATCAGCAAACAGACATCTTACAGCAAAGAAATCCCTCTAAGCATCTAGAATGCACAGATGGGGCTGCGCATCTACTCTCAGCACCAGCATACGCCCACCAGCACACTGGCATTCATGCCAGCATGAACAGTGATGTGGAGGAGTTGAAGCCCACATGCCCAAAATATGTCTTACTCCATTTCACTCTAACATCATTGTCCCTTTCTCTGCCTTCGCTCTCTCGGGCTGCAGATGCGGTTTCCACAGCCACAGGCTTAGGAAGGCAAGTCTCAGTGGGGAGAAAGCAAAACTTTGATCCCCAGGGCAAGTAAGGGCGACTGGGTGTCCTACTCCTCTGGCCCAGCTCATCTAGAGCAGACTGTCCACTGACCATCTTCTTCAACCAGGCCCTGAAGAAGGCACCTCGAGGCTTGTGACTCTGCAGCATCTGGCAAGCTGGATGGATCAACATAGGCCTGGGTGAAGATGGGGCTCACGAAATGGGCAGCTGTTGGGTACCTATAAATACGGACAGAAGTGGCCACACAGGCCACCCCAGACAGTTTGGGAGGGGTTAAAGGCAAGGCAGAGGCTGTTGGATGCCTCAGATGAGAACTGACAACTCCGGGTCTCAGGAAAGACAGGGCTCCCAAACTCCAGGCCAAAAGCAGTGACACGCCAGCCTCTTACTTGGGAAGGATTAGGGACTGAGGGAAGGGGGAAGACCGTGCCGTCTTCACAAAAAGTACCTACCACTTTGCTCCATTTTTCTGATCCCTACTGGTACAGGAAACAGAAAAGCCAGCCCCAGGGTCAGTAAAGGCTTCCTAAACTTCAGACATCCAGGAAAGTTCATCAAGTCCACTGCCTTGCTTCAGAGCTGCCCAATTCTCATCCTATCTGCCCTGAAGCCCACCATCCCAGCAGCCTAAGGGCACCCTCCTGGCTGATCCTGGTAGCCCAGACCCATCACCGAGGGCCGGCTCCATCGGCGGCAGGCAGCATGGCAGGATGGAGGCTGCGGGCCGTGTGTTTAGGCGCCGGCTCCTCTGTGTAGCTGTCCGGGCTGGCTGCCCCATCCAGGGAGCTGCCACAGCTGGAGTTGGGGGAAAGCACATCCTGCAGGAGGTCATCCGGGGGCGCACTGCCCCCTCCCCCACCCCCACCCCCACCAGCCCCCACCACAGGGTCCTTGCCAGGCTTGGCCCGCTGGGTGCCTTCCTCCTCCTGGTCATTGAGCAGCTTGGCCAAGAAGTTGATGTACTTCATGGCCAGGCGGAGGATCTCATTCTTGCTGAGCTTCTTGTCCGGGGGATGTGTGGGGATCAGCTTGCGAAGCTCAGCAAAGGCCCCATTCACATTCTGCTGCCGCCATCGCTCCCGGCTATTGGTGAAGATACGCCGCACAACTTTGGTGTGGGGACCTGGATATTAGGAGGACAAGGGTTAGGAGAATGGGCTTGAGATTCCTTCCCCAAAGGAATCTCCACCCATTGGGAAACTTGGGAAGCCTAGAATGCCTACTTTCCTCTTACTTAGAAAACATCCACCCTTCAAATTCAAGTTCCTGTGCTTCCTCATCTATGGGAACTTCCTCAACCCCTCCAGACAGATCTAACCAACCACCACCATCCCGCAATCCCTAGAGCTCCATCACTCTTGATCATTACTTATGTTTCTGTGCTCGTCTCTCTCTCTGGACTGTGAGATATTTGAGGACAGGGGCTTTATGCTATTCATTCATTCACTTGTGCCAAGAGACCTTACAGCTGTGTCTAGGGAGACAGACTCCATTCCTTTTCTTTTTCTTTTTTTTTGATTCTTTTTTTTAAAGATGGGGTTTCACCATGATGGCCAGGCTGGTCTTGAACTCCTGACCTCAGGTGATCCACCCACCTCGGCCTCCCAAAGTGCTACGATTACAGGCATGAACCACCGCGCCTGGCGAACAGACTATTTCTATTTGATTATCCCTGCCTAGATGAATGACTCTGGACAAGTGGCATAAAAACTGGTGAAGTGCCTTGGCTTCATCACCTATAACATGGAGGTAATGCTACTAAGTCATGAGTTGTTACATGGGTCTAATATCTAACACA
This sequence comes from Sapajus apella, assembly GCF_009761245.1. Taxonomy (NCBI): domain Eukaryota; kingdom Metazoa; phylum Chordata; class Mammalia; order Primates; family Cebidae; genus Sapajus; species Sapajus apella. Next base: position 19,177,771 of record NW_022437002.1, read on the forward strand.
GGTAAAGGACCTAAGACAACGTCTGACTCCACTTAAGCAGTCAATAAATATTAGCTATTATTATCCAGGTATCCAGTTTTTGCTAGCAACCAGGCACTGTGCTAGGTACTGAGGAATAATGGTGAACTAAATAGAGTGGCTGTCCCCATGGAGCTTACATTTTAACGGGGAAACAAATTTTAAAAGTCAAACAAATAAGGGATGAATCCTAATGAAAAGAAGCTCTATGTTTAGCTCCCATGGCTGGGAAGACTTTTCTGAGGCTGTGAAGAACCAGCTAGGCACAGGATGGAGAGAGGAAGAAGAGTATCCAAGCAGAAACTGGCACACAAGCCCTGCACTAGACAAGGCCTGAAGCCAGGCTGGCTGGAGTCCTGTGCACAGGATCAGAGTAGGCAGGGTCCAGATCCCACAGGGCCCTGCAGTAAGGCATAGGGACTTTATCCTAAGGGTGTTGGAAAACACAGAGTGGGGGCTTAGAAATGTCTGCTGACTGACCCATCACGGTGGCAGGTGGGGAATGGAGGGGAGAGCAGAGATCGGTGCAGCAAGGGTCTCACACTAAGGAGAGAAGTGAAGACACAGCTATGCACAGCCATGGCCCGTAGCTCTAAGCAGGTTTCTGAAGGCTGCCTCAGTCTCCCCACGTCTACAATACACTGATTATGGCTTGGGCCAGTAGTCACTAAGATTCCATGTATAAAGACAGAGTAGTGGTGGACATCAGCACACATGTCTAGGGTGCCTATGGTATGCAAAGCACTGTGCTGTGTCCAAGTCTGACCTGGGATTTGCAAAGCCAGGAGAAGACAGAGAAGGGTCCTGCTAGTGCTCTTGAACTTCTGAGCTGAGGAGACTGCTTCTCTCCCTAACACCAAGGCACAGGGCCAGGGTCACATAGTCCCGGAAGCTCTGTGCACTGAAGGAACTGCCAGTCCTGAGATATTTATTTGCCCTCTTCTAGTCACCCCTGGAACCAGACCTCAGAGTGTGAAAACTGGGGAGGAGCAGGGCTCAGACCTCACCTGAGACCCACTGCATTTTATAGCTACAGACACTGAGGCTGGAGTGGAAGCAGACCTCACCTCAGCGGTCAGTCTGTGAATTAGCTCATCCATGCCGCACTCACTGCTTGATCATCTTTCTCTCTCCTACATGCACGCAGGCATGCACATGCGCGGGGAAACACACACACACACACACGCGCACACACACACACACACACACACACAATTTTCCTGGGAAGGATCATCCCCTTCCCATGGTACCTTGAAGCTGCCTTTCCAAACCCTAGCAGGCCCCAGCCCAGCTGAATCTTTACCAAAGGCCAGACCCAGCACGGGAAAAACACAGCACACCTGCAGGGCAGTGCTACCCTGGGCTGCCTCTAAGGAAATTACTTGCTGCTTTCAGGCCTCCGAGAGTGTCCCTCAGTGGTGATGTAGGGAGGACAGTCCCTCCACCATGACTAATGCTGGTGATCTTGAGGGAGCGTCTAGCTGGGGAGGAGGTAGTTATAACTGCCATCACTGCTGGCACTAGACTACATCCAGAGGAGGAGATGGTGGGGAGGTGGTCAGGACTTATTCCAAAGCTTGAGACCAGTGTTATGAGGGTGTCCAGGACTTAGCTATGTGACGTTGAGCAAGCTGCTTAAACTTTCTCAGCCTCAATTTCCTTACCTGTGAGATAAAAACCATAATACTGCCCTCATGAGCTTCTGGTAAGGATTAAACAGAAATCAAGCACACAAAGTCCATGGCACATAGTAGGTGGTTCAATAAATGGTAGTGGCAGTTCAACAACAGGAATCCACATCAAATCCTAACTCTAGATCTTGCATTAGTTCTAATTCTATGGACTCTTCTGGGTTCAGTGTCTAATTTCAGTGTCCCCTAGACACATCTTGCACGCCCAGACCCTACCCTTGCTTACATGTCTGACTACTCCTCTCTGGTTTTCATCCAAAGAACCACCCCTTCCTTCACCTTCCTCTTTCCTGAGTCTGTCTACCCCTCCTAGCATCCTCTGTCTCTCTCTGGCCAGCACTGAGTAGGTGCTCTGTAAATATTGCCAACCCTTATGGGTGATGACTGCCCTATACTCCTGCAGACCCCACAAACACTCGCCCCTATGCTCTGCCTCTTCTGCCTATTGGAGAAATGCCTAGTCCCTGGGAAACTTCAGAGCTGGTCCTGTCTACTTCCTGTTTGGTACACCTGCCTCTCCTAGACTACAGAACCCCTCCCTAATCTAGCAGCAAGGCACCCCTGCCTCTCAGCCCTGCACACATGTGCCCCAGGCTGGCTGGGTCTTTTGAAGTCTTTTCTGATGTCCAGACCCCAGCCCAGCTCCTCTCCAGAACACCACAGAGGGTTCCAACTCCAGAGGCTCCAGCTCCATACTCTCACCCCTCCCACCAGTTTGGAACACAGATCTCAGCCTGGCTCTGAGGCCCTGGGCAACCTTCCTACAGAAGCCCCAGGCCACAGCCAAGCTGAAGTTCTGGGGGCATCAGGGTCTGGCTCAAAGTCCCTCAGCTCTGAAGTGCCTGCTCTCCTGCCCCTGGTGCTGGGACCCATCTACTATACAAGGTCAACCTTGGGAAGATGGTGAGGGTCTTCCAAATCTCCCATTTATCCAAACCATCCCTACAAATTCAAGGAATATCCAAGTAGCTCAAAGGAGCAGTGCCAAGGCCCTTCTCAGGGAATCCAGGGAGCAGGATAGAAATCCATGATGTCAGGAAGGGAACCCCAGGTCTCAGCCCAGTCTCCCATTCTGGGAGACAAGGGGAGCCTACTGAGTAGGGACCTTGGAGGAGACCCTTGATGACAGCATTGCAGAGAGGAAGCAGACTCCAGACTCTAAGGAAGACTTGAGAGGAAGTGCAGGGAATACCTGAGGGTCAGTGCCTAGAATGGGGGCTGGGGGAAATTGTGTGTTTCTGCGCTCACTTGGGATCCTTACCAAAGGGTAGGAATGGAGCCTGGAGTGGGGACTGAAATGAATTCCAGAGGTTTGGGCTAAGCGCCACTATGTGTCTCTCTCCCATGTCTCCTCTTCTCAGGACTATGAGTGTGGCCCTGCTAGCCCCAGCAGGACTTTACCTAGCCCCAGCTCAGCTGCAGGCAGTTTGGGCTTCCAAAGTGGCCCACCCATCTTTGTGAGACACCTACGGAGTAGACCCAGATGTTCCCTCCAGCAAAGTGCTCTAACCAGCGTGAGGGGCAAGTACAAGGGTGGTGTGGGGCAGACTCACCATCAGTAATCTCCATCTCATAGGGGGAAGGTCTTCTCTTCACTCGGTTGTTGGTAGTGAACATAGGAAAGGCATCCGGCTCCCCAAAGAACCCACTGTGGGAGGGAACGGGCAGAGCACAAGATCCCATGTTGGGGGGAGAGGAGAAAGAGGCTCCTTAGGGATCCTCCCCACATGTCTTGAGGCCCCCCCCCACAACCCTGCTCCCTTCACACTGAGCTGGAAACACACACACACACACACACACACACACACACACACACACACAGAATGCCCTCACTCTGTCATGAAACAAGCAAAGGGAGGAAGGACCACGTAACCTGGCATCCCTCCACACAAACACACAGGCACACATACAGAAGCAGAGGTGAATAACACATGGAACAAACCAAAAATGAACACACACGCACACACAGAAAGAGAGAGAGAAAGAGAGAGAGAGAGAGCTACTCCACAGACAGAAACACTCTCCATTCTCCCGTCCCGGAAACAAGCACACAATCCACACACACCTCCACTCTCAAACACATGCCCACTCAGGCAGACGTGACCTTCATAGCTGATGGTGCACATCTCTGTCACCACAAAGGGGCATACTGTCCCCTCCCCCCCACCTCACCCCACCCATAAGGGGCTGTGGAGACAGAACATACAAGAAACCCTGACTCCCCTCTGCTGAAATGCACCCTCTAGCCCTCCACCCTCACCCACTCTGGGCTCTCCATAGCTCTGTCTCTGTACGGCCAGACTCATGGACTGTCCCACACTCTATCCCTGCCCCATCTTCTGGCCCCTATTCCAAGCCTACCGTGTCGTCTCATCATCATAGTGGCCCCAGCAGGAAAAGGGATGCTCTTACAACCCCTGGAATATGGGCTGGGGCCAGAGACCATGGCTAGGAGCAGAGAGGCTGAGAGTGGAGGGACAGATCAGTCCTCCGGCCGGCCCTCCAGCGGAGATTCAGGGGAGGGTGCCCCTGCCACCACCCTCGGATCCTTATCTTTTGCCTGTCCACTTAGCACTACGCTTCCGAATGAATTTCACACTCTCAGCCGCAAACATCTACCTCTGCTCACAGCAAAGCACATGCAGGCACACTCCTGGTACCCACGCTCAGGTGACTCCATCCTATCAGTTCCCCACGACACCACCACACAGCACACCAGCCACACGCCTGCAACCCCGAAGATGTCCACGCCCTCCTCTTGGCTTCCACACAGCCTTGCACCCTGCAGCCAAGCGCACACACTCTCGCACAGAAGGCTCCTCCCTCACTTGCACTCACTCGGGGGCTCCAGCTTGAGGCTCTGGAGCCCTTGGGTGTAAAATGACCTCCTCTCCCGGCGCTCCACCCGCTCGGCCCCGCGGACTGGAGGGCAGGCCGCCTCCGAGGTGCCGAAGGGAAGCCCGGGTGCCGGTGGTCGCCTTGCCCACCCGCCCCTCCCGCCCAGCCCCTGGCCCCTGGCCCCTGACCTGCCGAGCGAGGCCAGCGGCTGGCTGAGGCTGTAGAGCAGCGCGCGGCCGGGAGCGGCTGGGGCGGCCAGCGCGGGAGGACTCAGCTGCACCATGCGGCCGTCGCCGGGCAGCTCCCCGGGGGCCGAGGCGGGCGCGGGGGCCGGGGCGGGCCCGGGAGGTCTGCACAGCTCGGTGGTGGGCACCCGATGGCGCGCTTCGGCCGCCGCCGCGTCGCGGCCCTTTAAGTCTCTGGCGGCGCCGCCCCCACCGGCAGGGCAGCCCCCCGGGCCTCCGCGCGCGCCCAGCTCGATGACTGGGGGCTCCGCGGGGGCCGCGCGGCTTGTCTCCTTGGCGACGCCGTTCAGCAGGACCAGGTGCGGGGGGGCCATGCGGGCCTCGGCCGCGTCCCGTCCCTCTAGCTGGGGGTCACTGCGAGCCGCCTCGCTCGGCGGCCGCTCGGTCATCCTGCGGGCAGACAGACAGACAAGCGGACGCCCGCTCTGACGACCGCCCCCGACCCACTGACGTGGGCTGGGGCAAAGGGGTGAAGGGCAGAGAGGAACTCACGCACCGAGATGTGAAAAGAGGCAGACAAAGTTAAGCGCCACGTGGGGCTAGGGCAGGAGGCCGGGCGGGGCTAGGGCGGGCGGGAAAGGGGGTCTCTGGATTGGGAGAAGGGAGGGGTGACTGAGAGACACAGAGACTGGGGGCCAAAAGGACAGAGATAGGGGAAGAGATAGGGGAAGACGACGGAGACATTGGAAGAAAAGGAATACAGTCAGCGAAAGAAACACAGAAGGGGAAATCAGGAGGAAGGAAATGTACAAGGAGGCGAGAAAGAGATTATCCCGTCCCCCTTCTCAGGCAGAAAGGGAAGAGGAGGGAACAAATTCCCGACCGTGCTCTTTAGTTTTAGCGGGGATTCTGTCAGGCATAGGTTCGTTGCTTTGGGAACCTCCCTTGGCCTCTCAGAAATACCCTCAGACCACCTAGGAGCGCACCCAGAAACCCGGTGCGGGTAAAAGTAGGGAATTGGACAGCGAGGCTACAGGGACTGGGGTCCGCTCTGCTAGAAGTGGCAGAGAATAATCCCAAGGAAGCAGATCCCTACATACACACACACACACATACACACACACACACACACACACACACACACACACACTTGCCCCGCTGGGGAGTGAGGGTCTGTCTACACTGAGCAAATGTACTGTGAGTCTTGTGCCCCCGCCAGTGGGCCTTCACTCCTACTCAGCCCCAGATGAGAGGTCACCAAGGGAAGAAGATGGTGCTGGCCACGCGTCTCTGCACACTCCACTCCATTCCACTCAGCTGGACTCGGAAGTGAGGTCGAGTCTCAAAGAGAGGCCTGGCTCCGGTGGAATGGAGCCCAGCATTTGAAGGGTTTTCTGAGGCCAGTGGGGTCTGGACTCCCATCCAAGGGCAGGACAGGCTGCCATGAGGCCCTTGAACCCTTCCAGCCTCCCTCACCACCATCTCCTGCCTTGGTGTTCTTTGGGAAATGAGAGGAATACCTCCTTTATGCAGTTGAAAGTATTGTGCAAATGCTCAAGTAATCATTATTAACAAGGAGAATGCCCCAGTGAGAAAACTGTCTGGCTCAAAGTCCCTCGCAGCCTACCCGTGAGACAGCCAGACCAGAACAATAATCTCACTTTGCTCTACCCTCCCATATTCCCAGAGCAGCAAAACCACCTTGTGCTCCCACAAGCATACTCCAAGATGACCACAGCCACTCTGCTTCCCACAAATGTGCTGGGGTTCTTCCATCACCTGGCTTCATCCAGATAGAGCCAGCCCCAGCAAGGAGGAAAACAGAAAAATTGGGAGACTCGAAGGCCAGAGTTTGGGGATGCTTGTGAGTTGTATATATATGATCAACTCCACATAAGTTGTTTAAAATAAGCTTTCTGCTCTCTGGATTATATAATTGGTTATTTAAAAGAAAACAAATACAAAAAATCAATTTAGCCCCATGCAGAGTCCATCTAATTATACACAGCAGCCATTGACCTCCCATACTGCCACTGCAATGCTCTGAACAACAGTCATTCTGGGAACCATCGCTCCTCACCCTAGAAGGGAGAACGGACCTTCTGCAGCCTCCTCTGGAGCTTAGCTCAATTGCCAACAGACACCCAGCACGACAGAGAATCAAGATTCAGACTGCTATGCACCTGCTCTTGGAATGCCAGCCTCCAGGGCCTGGCACAGAAACTGCAAAATTCCCTAAGACCTGGTGTATACAAGCTGTAAAAGCAGTAGGTCCCTGATGCTTCATTGAAAGTGAGTTTATGATTATGGTGGAGACAATAGGTCTTTATCTATAGAATGCAACCACCAAAACACCAAGGCCACTGGAAATGCACCAGAAAGTATATCAGCCAGGTCCTCCTGCTCCCAGCAGCAGCGAAGTGTGCCAGAAACATATCAACCCCTGGGAAACATACAAGCTTCAAGGTGTTGGTTCCCTACCTCACTGCTCACTGTTCTGACACACCAGTGTGAGCCCAGTAACCTGTGCTTAAGCTCCAGCTTCTAAGTGACAGTGTGCACTGCAGTTGCAGACTGAGCTCAAGCTCTGTTAAGACACACTTTTACCCTCCAATTAATTTGTCTGCTCGGCTCCTGCTGTAGCGTTGAGTTCCCGAGAGGCAATGGGAGTACGTATTCCTGAGAGGCAATGGGAGTACGTATTCCAGATGAATTGACCCTAGCCCCAAGTGTCCTCTCTAGACGCCTATAAATATCTCATCTTCAAGGCTCCTTGTAAGCAACATATGACTGGCTCCCAGGGTCTGTGGAGGACATCTCCCAGCTCCTCCCCACATTTTAGGAAAATCCTGCCCATTCTTCTGCAACCAGGATCACCAACCAGAGGTCCATGCCCTAAAGGAGCCACTCACAAACACCGATGGTTGTTGGCAACTAAACTGCATCACTTGGTTTGGATTACAGAAAAGAAAGCCTGAGTGATTTTGTTTGTTTTTATATGGGGAGAATGAAGGAGGAAGGAGATTTTATAGATTGAATCATTCTAGAATATTTGATCACCACAGCTCCTCTCTCTTTGTGCTGCAGAGACCCCGTGTATAGCCCCCAACATGAAATCCTCATCTGCAGCTGCCTGCCAGACAGCCAGAATATTTCCACCTATGCCAGGACAAGACAGGAGCACCGAGGAGATTCCTCCTGGGGGCAGGTCTCAAGCAGACCCAATTCCCCATAGAGAGAATTTCTTAGATGAAAACAGCCTCAGCCCTTACACCCAGCCTCTGCCCTTACACCCAGTCTCTGCCCTTACACCCAGCCTCTGCTCTCTCTACTGGGCCCACACCAGCACAACACCCTGGAGAAGCCCCAAGCCTCCACAAGTACCAAACCCTCCAGTGAACAGCACCGCCATCCTCACCTCTACCAGAGTAGAGGGGTGTTCCTGCCGCCCCGCCCTAGGCCTCAGGCCCGGGGTCAGGGCCCGCTGGAGCTGGGACTGCACTAGCCAGGAAGGCTGCCGCCTTCTTCCTGCTGGAGCTCCAGGCACAGTCTGCACCACCCGGATACAGCCGCCCTGAAGTTACCGGCCTTGCGAAACGTCCACAGAACCGAGACCAATGGGAACGGCTTGGACGACTAAGTCCAACTAGCTGGTTTTACCCAGGGCGGAAAAAGGAAAGAGCCGCTGGAGGCCACAGAAGCAGCGCTAACAGCAGTCAGATCCCGATTCCAAGCTCCGGCTGGTCCTCCCCTCCCCCCACCCCTAATCTGAGACTGGGCTCTCCTGTGTCCGGAGCCTTCCTCACCCAGGGCCGGAACCCAAGGCCTTCCTGGACACTTTCCACTGGCACCATCCCCTTGAAAACTCACCTGGGGCATATTTAGAGAGACTGGCCCCTCTGAATAGGATCTCCACTCCGCCGGAGAGGGGCGGAAGCCGAGGTGGAGGATGCGGACCCCAGTCTTTGCTTTCCCCCTTTTTCGCTGAGAGGCCTGCAGTTACGCTGCGGTGTGGTCCTGGGCGATCTGCCGCGCCCAAAGCGAGTTTCCAGGAAAGATAGGGGTGGAGAGAAAGAGGCAGGGCAAGAGGGAGGGAGAGAAAGAAATAGGGGTCAATGGCTGGGAATTACCTCCTGTCCCCGACCAACCAGTCCAGGGAATCGCAAACAGCTTTCCGCCCCCAACCTGCAGGTGTTTGGAGCCTTCCCTCTCCTCCCTCCTTAAAAAACCCTATACATAACCAATCAGGAATAGCTATTTAGTCCAACAACAACAACAACCCCTCCCCACAGGCTGCCTGGAACATTTTCGAACCCTCCAACTGAGAGCGGTCTGGTTCTGTGTTTGTTTTCTAAGCAGGGAGGTGTCTATGCAGTTGGGTCCCCAGCCAGGTCTCCGGCTGCCGCTACACCGCGAAGGGGTAGTCCCGGGCCTGGATGGGTGGAGGTCTGTGTCGGGAAAGGAAAGGCGAATAGTCCTTAGACCCAGGTCGGTGGGACAGAACCCTGGAGTCCCCCCAACCTCATTTTCTACCTGACTCCCATTCACCCACCTCCAACCCAAAGCGAAACCAGAACTCAATTCCAGGGGCTATACTTTCATATAGAAATGGAGTTGGAAAGGGGGATTGGGGAAAGATATCTGATCTATTCAGGTCCTTTCTAGTCTCCCTACTAATTAAGAAAAAGAAAGAGCGGAAAAGAGAGACTGAAAAAGAAAACGAAATAAAGACCAAGAAAAGGAGAAAGAAAGGGGAAAAGTCCCCCCCCCCGCACCCTCCCGCACCCCCCTCCCCGCCTTCCCCTTCATCACCCGAACAAAACGATTTTCGATTTTTCGGGGTTTAGACAGAGTAAAAGAGAATTCTAATGATTTGTTACAGCAATAAACAAGCTAAAAGGAAAGGAAGGTAGAAACAAACCCAATACTACTTTCAAGGATGTTGCAGGGTTTAGTTTTCTTTTATTTTTTCCTAGTGGATTTTGTTTAATTCGTTTTGCCTAAATCGTCAGGCTTATAATCACACATCGAAGTCTTGGATCAACTGCGAAGGCCTCCTATTTGCCCTGGCTTTGATGGAAATATAGGAATAATTCTTCCCTGGATTGCAATACAATGAGGAAGATTTTCTTCCTCCTCTTCTAATCTAAAAGAGGGGAGGAGAGGAAAGAAAGGGGGAATCCATCCATTCCCGGTGTGTTCGCTGGGGGTGAACGTTTGAGTGTTCGCTGGGGGTTAATGTTTGCCTTCTGTGTGACCAAGTCTCTGTGTCCGTCCCCCTCTCCATTTTCTCTTCCTACCTCAAACCCAGCAACTTAGAAAACGGCGCTAGCGGGGAAAACCCCGCTGCTTTGTTCTGCCGAAAAAGCCAAAAGGGACAAACTGCCGCTCTCTGGGATGATTATTTTAATTAAAATAGGATTTAATGATGACGATTGTGATGATGATGGCATTAGCAATCACAGTAATTGACAAAACAAAATTCTTTAAACCCAAGCTAGGGCCCGACCAACGCAGTCCCTCCCAGAGCCGAGACTCGGCAGCGGTTTCGGATGCGACGGGTACCAGACCCCAGCGGCAACGTCGCTCCCCCGAAGACGGGGCGGGAAAATCTTCCCTGGAGGTGATCCTGAATGCCCCCACCCGAGGCGCGAGGCCTGGTGAATGTGCCCATTGTCCTTTCGGGGCCTCTCCCTCGGACCCCGGCAGCCGCACCCACGAAACTGACCAGAAATGGACGAAGCCGGAGTGCGGCGGGAACCGAAGCCCGCAGCCACAGGCTCGAAGGCGCCGGCCTCGGCGAGCGCTGCTCAGCTTCAAGCCTGGAGGAGCCTCCCACTCACCAACGACCCCTTCAAAACAACGAGGCACAGGCGGGCCTCCCGGCAGAGCAGCCACCGACCCAGCGCTGTCCGCCCATCCAAGCCAATGACTGGCTCCCGAATACATCATAATTTGGAATAAAATGTGAAATCCCGCTCCCCGCCCCCATGCCGCCTCCCCCACCAGCGCCTCGATCTCTCGCTCGCCCTCCCCCACTCCCGCCCCCAGCGATTTGCAAACGCACCTCTAAAGGACACAGGCACACAGGCACACAACTCAGCGCGGACAGGACCACACAGGGTCCAGCCCCACAGAAGGGTAGCAAACAAGCACCACCCAGCACTGCCCCAGAAGCCGACATGGTCAGCCCCGCACACTGCCCAACAGGACACAACGAAATCAGTCAAATGCAACGGCTCACGGACACACAACCCAGCACAGCCGAGATCACACACGCCCGACATAACGACGACACCACCCAAACCCAGTCGCAGAGGCCACACACCCCACACACAGAACCAGAGCCCTGCCGAGAACGCCAACCGAACACAATCGTACGCGACGAGGAAAACGCAGAAGGGCCTCGAAGGGTCCACATCTACACACCCCAATCGCGCAGGCACCACCACACTCGGACACACAGCCTTCCGCCAAGAAGACCACACTCGGAAGCAGCCAACGCCGCCCACAGCTCTCACGAACGCACTCGCACAATCCCACCGCATGCACACAACCACGAAGAAGAAATGAAAACCAACCACCGCCTCGCGCATTTCTGTATATTGCGTAAGGAAAAGGGGGAAGGAAGGAAGAGAGTCTCTTGGCGGGAGGGGCGGCGGCAGCCGGGGCGAGGCCGTCCATGGAAAATGCCCCCCCATCGAAAGAAACCGAATGAAAGGGAGCGAAGACCTCTCTGCGGACCTGGGGGAAAAGAGGAGGGCATTGATGAGGAATTCGGTGGGAGGCCGCGGGTTGCTCTTCCCCTAGAAAAAGGCGAGAATGCTCACGTTTTTCTGCTACGGGGGTGCGTGTGTGGCCATTTTGAGGCCAGGTCTTGAGCGGCGGCGGCCAGGCCCCTCCCGCGGTCCCCGCTCCCCCGTCACCCCCCCGCGCTGCGCCCGCCCGGCTCCTCCACCGACGCGCTCTAATCCCACTCACGTTCCAGGCCTCGTTAGCATGGGCCGAGGCGCGCCGGGGCCGTGTGCGCCGCGGAGATAAGGCACTGCCGCGGGTCCGCCCGCCCCCGATAAGCGCCTCGGCCATTATGGGCCAAATGATTCATTTTAATTTGGCAATTTCACCGGAGGGAGTGGAGACTGGTTGAGCGGCGCTAGGACCGGCTCCGGAACGGAACGATCTGAGGAGAGCGTTGGACGCGCTGTCTAGGACCCAGCGGATCCAGCCCCCATTTCGGATCCCAAGGCTTCTAGGGAACCCCAGCTCCCCACAACCTCAGTAGCCGGTCTTTTAGGCACCTTTCTTCAGCGACTTTTACCCCAACACTGTCTCTACCTCTGAAGAACACCATTACACCAAAGTCGTCACCTCCCAGCCCTTCTTCCTTTATCCTTTCTCCAGTGTCCCACACACCCAGATTTCAACGGGCAGTCTCCCTATCCCAGAAAGCTCCTCAGCTCCTCCCTAGCCCTTCACCCCTTCTGAAATAGAGCCGGTAGCTCAAATCCATGGGCTCTATGGCGGCCTGGCAGAACCCCTGTCAATAGGGAGATTAAAATGTCCATTCTGCTAGGCTTCAGGCTGAGCCCAGAGCCCAGGAACACTGCTCCCCACATGGTATTTAAAAAAAAAAAAAAAAAAAAAAAAAAAAAAAAAAGTTTAATCTAGTGACTGAAACACTGTTCTAGGCATTCTACAAATACTAACTCATTTACACTTTATAATCCTAAGAAGTTGGATCCTCCATTTACAGTTGACAAAACTGAGGCACAGAAAGTCAAAGTAACTTTTTGACTGTTACATAGCTAGTCGTGGTGGAGTCTGCCTTGGAAGGAAATTTAGCACGGAGCCTTCTCTGCATCTCAGCTGATGAAGAGGGGCAGCCAAAACCTAGACAGGGATAGGGATCTGGGCTCAACTCATTGCAAGGACCAAGGTCTATACCGTGGAGCAGGAATCTGAGTTCAATGCCAGCTGGATGATGGGCTCAGCCCACGAGTGCCTCTGGGTTCATTCTTTATGGTGGAGTGGAAAGAACACAAGTTTGAATTTTAGTCACTTAGCTCTGAACGTTGGTTTTCTCATTTGTAAAATAAGGAGATAATGCCGACATCACAAAGTTGTGAGAATTAACTTATATGACCTTTAAAAGGTAGTGGTGAGGATAATAATGTATGGAACATTACTCAGTCCATGGCCCAGGAAGACATCCTATGCACTTGCATGGAAGTTCTGGTTATCATCACAGAGAAAGAAGTTAAGACACAGAGAGATGTGACTTCGCCAAAACTTAGAGTAACCCAAAGGAAAAGCCAGGATCCAGACTTTGGTGTCCAATTCCCAGTCCACAACTATACCCTCCATGCCAGGTTGATTTGTCCTTCTAGTATCTCTGCTTTTGAGCTTTTTTTTGGACCTGAGAACTGGGGAAAAGCCCCTACTCTGATGACAAACTAAGTCCCAGTCAAAGATTGAGCCGAGAGCATGGCCTCAGTCTGGGATCTGGCTTCTCCTTGGTCATCAGGATGACCCTGTGAGAAGATATGGTTAATTCAGTGCCACCTGTCCCCTCTGTTCCTCTTATGCTCTCTGAAGGAAGTCAGGCTGCCATGGGGATACAGATGACTCTCACTGAAGCCCACGTCCTAAGAAAAAGTCTATTCCCCCTTGCCATAAGGTCTTTGCCTTTGCTTGGCTCCATCACTTAATAGAAAATCAGAGTCATATAATTCTGAGTCTGAAACACAACTCTGCCATTCTTGGGCTTTGGGACCCTTGGGCAAGTGATTTCATGTCTCTGAGCCACTGCAAAAAGAGGCTAGCCATTCCCATGTAGGAGAGCCCAGGTGGGGACTGCTTCTCTGAGAGAATGAGGCCTGGACTGAGAACTAAGAGTGAAATTTGGGGATTTGGAGAAGGGGGGTGGGGAGAAGGATGAGCATCCAGAACCTTCCAGGTGTGTGGAGGAAACAGCTGGACCAAGGGCTGGAACAAAAGAGCAGTAGATTTGTGAAGGGAACAGAAAAGTGTCCAGTATGGCTGGAGCACACTTGCGGACAAGTTAAAGCATTTTTTGGCATTTTTTTTGGTTTGGTTTGAAGGTGTGGTTGGTACCCTGTATAGAATCAGATTTGCATTTCTAGAAAGCTCTTTGGCTGAAGTGTGGAGGGGGAAGGATTCTGGGAGGCCAGTTCTGGAGCCAATGCAGTGGTTAGGGGAAGGGGACTAGACCTTGGGCCACTGTGCTGGCAAAAGAGATGATAAGAGGCAGGTGAAGATGACATGTATTTGGGGTTTATGAGAATCGGATTTAGGGGGATGAGAGAGAGGAAGGCTCCTGCAGAGCTACCCGTGGTTATTCCTAGAGATGGGGAACCTGGAGGCCAAGAGACGTGGGGAGGGCTTATACACTCATCAAGGTTTCCAACTCCTTGAGTTTAGATGCCTTTGAGGCACCTGCAGACTGTTGGATTATTTTACAGGGCATTAAATGTCCCCAGCCAGCACCTCCAAGGAAGGTATCCTTTTCTGTGGTGAAGGAATATGGACAGGTGGAAAGGCGTTTGTTGGCCCTATGGCAAAGGGTGTGTCCAGGCCTCTGTGGGTCGAGGAGGTGACGTTAACCCCCCAATTCGACACATTTGTTCTCCGCCAAGCTCCAAATTCTGACAGTCAGGCAGCCACTCCCGACCTCATCCCCCAAACCCCTGCCCGGGGCTGGGGGCTCAAGACATTTACACCCTCACCCTCCCCTGTTTCCGACGGTCAGTGGAAAAACGGAAACAGTGCGCTAAGCGGGGCGCTGCCCGAAATAGCATCTGGTGCCTGTCGGTCAGCGAGTTGTCCGAGAGTCCATAAGAGAGAGACAGGCCGGGCCCAGCCAGGAAATGCCACCCCTCCTCCACCCGCCCCAAACGGAGGCCCCAGTCGGGCAGGAAACCCGGAGCGCCTGGGGTGGGGGTGGCGAGGAGGGAGGGGAGGTTGAGACCCAAACTGGTAAGTCTGGAGTCTGGAACTGGGGCGGCAAGAGCAAGGGACAAGAACCGCCTTACTAGGCTCCGGGCCTGAGGGCGTTTTCCCTCCCACCACCAAAGTTTGGGTTCTCTCTAAACCCCAAAGCCGAGCCTCTCACCATTTTTCAAGTGTTTCTGCTTGCCCTCTCTGGGTACTGGACCATCTCTGAGCCTCTCTCCTGAGCTTGTTCTCTGGAGAGATGCCGTGTATGCACTCTGGTGAGCAGCTGAGTTTATTTTTCACAAATTTACATTGCAGTTACTGTGTAACAGGTACTGTCCTAGGCACTTTATAAATCTTAATTCAGTTAATCCCTACAAGAACCCAATGAGGTTGGGACGACTCCATTTTGTAGGTAGCACAGAGAGGTTGAGCAACTTGCAGAGAACACCCAGCAGGTAAGTGGTGGAGGCAAAATTCACATGCAGGGCAGCCTGGCTTTGGGCCACAGGGCTCCAAAGGCAGCAAGGCAAGCACAATGGTCAGGCAGACCAGAGCTCCTGTCCCTGCTCCCCTGTTGCCAGCTGTATGATACAGGCAAATTCCTCAATCTCTGAGTTTCACTTTCCTCATCTGTAGAAGAGAGGTGATCATTTTCCATACATGATACTTTTATATAATTTTATATATTTATAAAGACATTTTATTTATAAAGACTATTGGAAAGGCACTGTTCAGAAGATACACAGGCTTGGCACACCGGATGCAGGGGACCAGGCCTGCCGGACTCTGGCAGAAGCTCTGAGTTCCCAGGAAAAGTGTATATACTTTTATATATTTCCTCATATTTTAATGAGGAAAATTTCAACTTGAGGAAATGTCGTTATTTCCCCTTCAACTTCCAAAGGACTTTTCTCTCCATTTTTGCCCCTGTCCTTGCCCTGGAAGAACCCCTAGCCCTTCAGTAAGCAGCCCTCAAGAATTCCTAGCTTGAGTCGTGTCTGTGCTTCCAAACCCAGCACTGCTGTCAGAATTCTCAGGGATCGAAGGGACTTCACTCACAGTGGCTCTCAAATTGGATGGTCAGCATCACCTAGGAACTTGTTAGAAAAGCAAAGTCTCAGGCCTCACCCCAGGCCTATTACTAGTACTCTGAGGGTGAGACCCAGCAGTCTGTTTCCACAAGCCTTCCTGGTGATCTCTGGCACACACACACCAAATTTGAGAACCACTTCTCTAGTTTAGAACCCCCATCTGTAGCAAAGGCCAAAGTAAAATTGAATGTGGTAAGAAAACACCATGCGTATTTTTCCTTTTGAGACAGAGTTCCATTCTGTCTCCCAGGCTGGAGTGCAGTGGCATGATCTTGGTTCACTGCAACCTCTGCCTCCCAGGTTCAAGTGATTCTCCTGCCTCGGCCTCCCAAGTAGCTGGGACTACAGGTGCACACCACCATGTGCAGCTAATTTTTTGTTTTTTGGTTTTATTGAGACAGAGTCTCGCTCTGTCGCCCAGGCTGGAGTGCAATGGCACAATTTTGGCTCACCACAATCTCCGACTCCTGAATTCAAGCAATTCTCATGCCTCAGCTTCCCGAGTAGCCGGGACTATAGGCACCCACCATGCCCGGCTAATTATTTATATTTTTAGTAGAGACAGGGTGTCGCCATGTTGGCCAGGCTGGTCTCGAACTCCTGACCTCAGGTGATCTGCCCATCTCGGCCTCCCAAAGGCGGGGATTATAGGCATGAGCCACTGCACCTGGCTTGTGTTTTTAATGTTTCAAAGCCATTTATTTCCCTTTCCCTTACCCATGCAGAAGACCAAAGCATGCAGAAGCATACAGAAGACCAAAGCTGCTTTCCAGACTTACAGAAGAGATCGTGTCCAAGCTTAACTGTTCTTATGAGCAGAGAACCCCAATAGCTCTGCCATCAATTATTTTATTCCCAGAGCTGTTAGGAAAGAACAGAACGTGTACACAGCCACCAGTTCTCTGTCTACCAAATAGTTGTTGATGCTCACTGAGACAGAGCCCTGGCCCAAGAATACACATTAATACATGTGGACAAGACCCTAGGGCCCCTGAAGGGGATGGTATGTCCTGGGCACTGCCGTGTGTGCCTGCACTGCTCCCTGCTTCTGCCTCTGTTCTGTCCTTTATCCTCCACTATAACTTGCCGGGCTGCTAATGTGATCCCCACTTTAAAAATGAGCAAACAGGCTCATCTTGGTATACAGTCACTCACTTGGTATACATCTAGGTCAGCTTAGCCCCAATGTCCTCTCCATTCCCGCTGTTTAGAGTGAACTATGTGTTACTTTGGGAGAACTATTTCAAAATCTTTTTTTTTTTTTTTTGGAGACAGAGTCTTGCTCTGTCACCCAGGCTGGAGTGCAGTGACCGGATCTCAGCTCACTGCAACCTCCATCTCCCCGGTTCAAGCAATTCTCCTGCCTCAGCCTCCCGAGTAGCTGGGATTACAGATGCCCGCCACCACACCCAGCTAATTTTTGTATTTTTAGTAGAGACAGGGTTTCACCATGTTGGCCAGGCTGGTCTCGAACTCCTGACTTTGTGATTCACCCGCCTCAGCCTCCCAAAGTTCTGGGATTACAGGTGTGAGCCACCACAGCTGGCTTAAAATCTTGAACACTTTGAATAACATTGTGATATGCCCTGGTTTAAATCCTTTGACCCTAAAGAAGATAAATAGCCAAAACTCTCATGAGAAGATTCTTCAACTTGTATTAAGGAAATAGAAATGAAAATTTAAAAGACTGACAATACCAAGTATTGCTGAGGATGTGAAGGAGCAACCAGAGTTCTCCAGCAACATTGCTGAAGGAAATGCAAAAATTACTCAACCACTTCAGAGAACTCTTTTGCAGTTCCTGTGAATGTACAGTGTATAAACACACACATATATGTAGATAAGCTGAAAAATACATATCCACAAGAACACCTGTAAATTAGTATTCATAGAATCTTTATTTGTGAAGCAAAAAACAACAAACAATTCAAATATCCATCAAAAGGTGAATGGTAACCAAATTGTGATACATTCATGTAATAGAATACTACTCAGCAATAAAAAAGAAACAAATTATAGACACGTGCAAGAATATAGACTACTCTAACAACATGCGCAGTGAAAGAGGCCAGAGTATTTAGCATACGATTCATTTATATGAAACTCTAGAGAAAGCAAAGCTACTTTTCATTTATTTATTTATTTATTTATTATTTTTTGAGACAGAGTCTCACACTGTCGCCCAGGCTATAGTGCAGTGGTGCGATCTTGGCTCACTGCAATCTCCACCTCCTGGGTTCAAGTAGTTCCCCTGCCTCAGCCTCCCAAGTAGCTGGGACTACAGGCGTGCACCCCACACCCAGCTAATTTTATTTTTAATAGAGATGAGGTTTCACCATATTGGCCAGGATGGTCTCGATCTCCTGACCTCATGATCCACACACCTCAGTCTCCCAAAGTCCTGGATTACAGACATGAGCCATCGTGCCCAGTGCTACTTTTTTTGAGACAGAGTTTCACTCTTGTCACCCAGGCTGGAGTGTAGTGGCATGATTTCAACTCACTCCAACCTCTGCCTCCTGGGTTCAAGCAATTCTCCTGCCTCAGCCTCCCGAGTAGCTGGGATTAAAGGCGCCTGCCACCATGCCCAGCTAATTTTGTATTTTTACCAGAGACAGAGTTTCACCATGTTGGCCAGGCTGGTCTGGAACTCCTGACCTCAGATGATCCACCCACCTCAGAGTCCCAAAGTGCTGGGATTACAGGCATGAGCCACCGTGTCCAGCCGGTAAAGATAATTTGTAATGGCAAAGCTCAGATCAGGGGTGATGGAAGAGGTCATATGCCTGCAAAGAGGCAGAGGGAACTTTCTGCGTAAAGGAAATATTTTATATCTTGATTGTGGTGGTGGTTATATGAGTGTATGCATTTGTCAAAACTCAACAAACTGTACACTAAAATGAGTACATCTGAATGTATGTAAATTATGCCTCAAAAAATTGACTTTAAACATTCTTTGTGGCCCCACATCAATCTTACATTGTACAGGAAACCTTTTCTGATCAATACTGTCCTCGGCTGCATTGCTATCTCCTCCCCTCCCCACTTGCTGTCCTGATTAGCATACCCTGGGGCCCTCCCTTACAGTCCAACTCATGCTGCTCAAAGCCAGGGATGTGGGGAACAAAAAAGGATCTAGGGACAGGGTGGAATTGAATTAATGGTATTTGAAAAAGTGACAGAGACATCTGCCAGGAAGTAGGGTTATGTCTTCCTGTGACCCCCAGTTTCCCTATCTGTAATAGGAATGGGGTGGGGCAACCACAGGATCTCTCTCTCCGCTTATCTCTTATCATCTCTTTCACTCTGCTTCTCATCTGTGCCATCTCTATTTTAGGCACATGTGCTCTCTGTCTCTAAGCCTGCTCCTCTTTCCTACCCTGACCCTGTCTCTCCATCTCTGTCTTTAATCTGCCTCTCATTATTGCCTCCTTCCTCTTTTTTGGTCTCTGCTCAGGCTCTCAATAAGAACTCCAGCCATGCACAAGACCCGCACAGAAGCAAAACATGCTGATTCTCTTGTCACATTCCTGACAAACTGGACCTGTTAGAAAGTCATAAGCTGGTCTGTTAGCTATATGGGATTGGGAAAAGGGGAAATGAAAAGGAAGGTGGAAAGGGAAGGGGAGACTTGTGGAAAGGCATCATTCAGAAGATACGCAGGCTTGGCACACTGGAGGCAGGGGATTAGGCCTGCTGGACTCTGGCAGAAGCTCTGAGTTCCCAAGAAAAGCTGTGGCAGTAGGCCTTCTCCTCCACACGGTCCCACCTGTGTGCCCAGCCCAGAACCCATGCCACAGGACACAGCCTGTAGCTGACCAAGAGCACACAGTTGACTCTCAGGCCACCCTGGACTAGAATGCCTCCTCAACTACTTAGCAGCTGATGACCCTAAACAAGTTACATCTCTTCTCTGTGCCTCAGCTGCCTCATCTCTAAAATAGAGATAAAAATAACAAATGAGGCAGGGCATGGTGGCTCATGCCTGTAATCCCAGCGCTTTGGGAGGCCGAGGCGGGTCGATCACCTGAGGTGGGGTGTTTGAGACAAGCCTGACCAACACGGTGAAACCCCATCTCTACTAAAAATAAAAACATAAGCTGGGCATGGTGGTATGCACCTGTAATCCCAGCTACTCAGGAGGCTGAGGCAGGAGAATCTCTTGAACCCAAGAGGCAGAGGTTGCAATAAGGAGAATCCCTTGAATACCATCTCACAGGTTCAAGCGGTTCTCCTGCCCCAGCCTTCTGAGTAGCTGAGATTACAGGCACTTGCCACCATACCAGGCTAATTTTTCTATTTTTAGTAGACAGGGTCTCACCATGTTGGCCAGGCTGGTCTTGAACCTCTAACTTCAAATGATCCGCCTGCCTCAGCCTCCCAAAGTGTTGGGATTGTAGGCGTGAGCCACTGTGGCTAGCCTCATTCATTCATTTTATTCCGCATTTACTAAGTATCTAATTTTTTTTTTTTTTTTTTTTTTTTGAGACAGAGTCTCGCTCTGTCGCCCCAGCTGGAGTGCAGTGGCACAATCTCGACTCACCACAACCTTCATCTCCCAGGTTCAAGCGATTCTTCTGCCTCAGCCTCCCAAGTAGCTGGGATTATAGGCGTGTACCACCACACCCGGCTAATTCTTGTATTTTTCGTAGAAACAGAGCTTCACCAGGATGACCAGGCTGGTCTCGAGCTCCTGACCTCAGAAGATCCGCCTGCCTCAGCCTCTCAAAGTGCTGAGATTACAGGTGTGAGCCACTGTGCCCAGCCCTAGTATCTAATGTGTGCCAGACAATATCCCAGGTGCCTGGATGACAGAGATGAGTAAGACACAACACCCTTTCATGGATCGCATGCTCTGCACCAGGTTAGAAAATCTAGGTTCTTTCCCAACTCTGAAACTAAAAGCTGTGGGGAGGGCAGTCATTCACCCTCTCTGGAACTCGGTTTCCCAGTCTGTACAGTGGGCACAGCCCTTGCTTCTTTATTTTAAATGAACAGTTTTTGAGCAGTGGTGCTGGACCCTGTGCTGGCTGCTGCGGATGTAAGCGGCCCCAAGAATCCATGTGTGCTGCTTCAGGAAACCGAGGTGTGTGCCTATTACAGCCTTAGGAAAATTGAAAAGAATAGAATGAAATAACGTACATAAGCTCAGGCCTTTGGTGGCACACAGGTGGGCATCTTGCTTCTCCCAGGTTCTTCCCACATTGTCTTGTGTTCCTGTGCCCTTGGGGAGTTGGGCCTTGCTGAACTGGGTGGCAGGAGGAGGCGGAAGGGTGAACACCAAGTGAACCTCCTCAAAGCAGAGAGAGCCAAGGAGTTTGGTTGCCCTGTTTCTATGAAAAATACAAAAATTCGCTGGGCATGGTGGTGTGCATCTGTAGTCCCAGCTACAGGAGAATCGCTTGAACCTGGGAGGTGGAGGCCACAGTGAGCAGGGATCACGCCACTGCACTCCAACCTGGCAACAGAGAGAGACTCCATCTCAAAAAAAAAAAAACTATGCCCACAACATGGTGCCAACCACACTTAGGTGTCTGTATAGCTCACCAAGACCCTCAAAAACTGGGACCATGTCTATGGTTTGTCTATGACCCAGCATATCATGGATGCAGTGTAGGAGCAAATATATGTATGTTTTAAAAATAGGGAGAGGAACAAGGCCAGGCACTGTGGCTCACGCGCTACAAAGGAGGCCGAGGTGGGCAGATCACCTGAGGTCAGAAGTTCCTGACTAACATGGAGAAACCCCATCTCTACTAAAAATACAAAAATTAGCCAGGCGTGGTGGCACATGCCTGTAATCCCAGCTACTTGGGAGGCTGAGGCAGGAGAATCACTTGAATCTGAGAGGCGGAGGTTGTGGTGAGCTGAGATCGCGCCACTGCACTTCAGACTGGTCAACAAGAGTGAAACTCCGTCTCAAAATAATAATTATAATAATAATAAGAGGAACAGAGACAGAATTGGAGAAAGAAATTGAGGGAAAGGGAAATCACCCCACCGGTGCCTGGGCCATGAACTTGAAGGGAACTGGCTAGCCCTCCTGGTCCTAGAAACCAGCCACAGGGAAATGTGAAAGTACATTCCGTATGTCCTTGTGAGGAGAGATAAATATTTCCATGATTGCATGAGCTGAGTCCCAGCCCCTTCCTGGGACAGCCCAGGAAATACAGGCCTTAATGGGTATTTGGGGATGGGTAGACTCTCCCTATCTCCACAGAAGGTCTCTGTGCTGGGTGGGGAAGTAGGACGAGCAGAGGTCTTGGAGAGTCACAGCACAGGCCCCCCTCCATGGTGGTTTTAGGGGTTTGGAGCAAGTCACTCATCAGGAGTGATGGAACACATGCCTGTAATTCTAGCAGTTTGGGAGTCCAAGGTGGGCAGATCACTTGAGCCCAGAAGTTCAAGACCAACCCGGGCAACATGGCGAAACCCAGTCTCTACTAAAAAATAAATAAATATACAATTGTGAGAAATAAATGAGTTAACAAATGTAACAGACTTGGAACATAGCAGGTGTGTTCAGTAAAGGTTAAGTATTGTTATCACTGCACCGAGTTGTTGTGATTATTAGGTGAAGGAATATCTGTAATAATGAATGCTTCCTTTTAGACCCTAATGATTCCCAGTGCCCCAAGCAAATAGCATTGTTTCCGTGACAGGTAGTTTCTGGTCTTTAAAAAGATCTCTAAGAAAACTTTCATTTTCCTTCCCTCAATCTTATTCTACCATCCTCAACCAGGAGTTTGTCACTGGTTGCAGGTCTTTTCTTCTGATCTGTCACACCTGGTAACTCTGAGTACTTCTGAGTGTCTGCATGTGAAGCTGCATGTTTGCTTCCACTTACCGGGAAGGGCTATTGTGACGTCTAAATGAGATACTGAGTAGGGCTTTGATCAGTGTTAGATGAATATGATTCTGCACCTACGTGTCCGGGCATGCATACATGCACACCTACAGTAGGACCTAACAGCGCCTTCTCTTTCTTCATTATGCTCCCCAGAGTCTAGCAGGAGGCCCCTGACATAGCAGGAGCATTCAGCAGATCTTTTCCATGTAGCTCTTCCTTGGACAAGGGGATCGCACACAGTCCCTGTGCTTGAGGGGCTCCCAAGCTGGTTGTAGTATAAATATAAATTCTTATATTACGGAATTTTCTTTTTTTTTTTTTTTCCTGCAACCTTGATCTCCTGGACTCAAGTGCTTCAGTCTCCCAAGTAGCTGACATCATACTCAGCTAATTATCTTATTTGTTTATGTTTTGTGGAGACAGAGCCTCCCTGTGTTGCCCAGGATGGTCTCAAATTCCTGGGCTCAAGTGATCCTCCCTCTCAAAATGTTGGGATTATAGGCATGAGCCACCGTGCCCGGCCTGCTATGAAATCTCAAAGAAGGATAGTATCACTTCCACATGAGGATTCCAGGAAGATTCCTTTTAGGCTGGGAGGGGAGGCAGAGGTTTTGAAGGGTCCACAGGACTTTGAACCTGTAGAGAGTCTGGAGGCAAAGGGAGCAATGTAAGCAAAGGTAAGAAGGCCGGAGAGCGTCTGTGTGTGTGTAGGGGCCTGCCTTTCTTTTCTGTCCTTTATGGTATCTCCAGGGGAACAGAGAGGCCTGGGCTTGATTGCTTAGCACCTAACTTACTGAGTCACACGTCATGGCATATAGTAAAATCTGGAAGGCTAGAGTCCTGAATTCTAGCCCCAGCTCTTGCTTAGGACACGGTGTGAACTTGAGCAGGTCCCATCTCTTCTTTGGACCCGAGGGTCCTCATGCGTAGGACTAAGTGATTGTGGAAGGCCCTGCAGCTCTTATACTCTTGGATTACCTGATATCATCTTTTCCATTGTGTTTGTGATTACCCCCCTTCCCCTCCCCTCTGTGGCCCCAGACCTCCTGTGAAGAGGCAGGACACAGAGCTCTCCCCAAATCCATCCTTTTCCTGGAGTTCAGCCTCTGACCAGGAAGTGGGAAAACAGGATTTCCTCTGAGGATATTCTGTGACCCAGACAGTTCCGCTTTGGGGAGTAGGGAGGAAGAGATAGGGAGCATCATCCAGGCTTTCAAAGCTTAAAGCACCTTTTCATGGATTTTATGTTTTGAGTTCCTTAGAAATAGAATGTGTAATTCAGCACTGAAGGAAGATATGTCGGTACTTTGAACAGATATTACTCAACATTGTTGTGAGGAAGACAGAATTCCCTTTTTCCTTTTAAATTGTGAAATATATTAAACATTATATTAAATAAAAAATAAGGAAATCTCACTTCTGCCTGTGGAAATCCTTCAAAATCTTTCAACGTGCAACTCCAGTGCTCTTTCTTGCAGGAAAAGCCTTTCTCTCTTCTGGATTTTCAAACAACTGCTCACATATGATTTCAGCACCATCATTTCATACAATCACAGCCTATCAAAGACACTCAGGGCTAACCCCTTCACCTCAAAAATTGGGAAACTAAAACCCAATGACTTGTCCAATGTCAGAGTTTGGGGCAGAGCAACAACAGGAAGCCAATTGTTGCTGACTCCTAATTTGGTGCTCTGTCTACTTGTGTGTCTTTTCTTTCCTATCTTTGGTTCCCTTCCTCAAACCCCCTCTTCCAAATGCTATACCTATTCATAGCTCCTTGCTTTTGCACAAGTGGTTCCGTCCATCAGAAAATATCCCCTGCTCCTCTTTTCTTTCCTGCTGCTTTTGATTCTGGAAAAATGTCATCACTCCTCTAGAATATTCTCAAAATAACCTCCAGCTTCTCTTACATTCTCATATGTTGTGTAGTTTCATTATAAGCACTTGCCTAATGGGATTGCTGATGTGTGCGTGTCTCTCCCTCATTAGACTGAGTTCCTATAGGGCATGTTTTGTTCATCGTCATAGGCTCAGCTTCTAGCTCGGTGTCCCGAAGGGTCATTATTTATCTGTTGAATGACTAGGTGCAAAAAAAATACTGGTGTGAAGAAAGGTGGAGGGAGTGGCTGCACTGGGCTAGATGCTGTGGAAGGACACTAGGCTGGTGTCCTGGTTGTTAACTCTAAGTGTGTGATTTTAGCCCAGTTATACTTCGTATCTGTCTGGTCATTGGTAAAAAGGGATTAATTTTGCCTGCCATACGTATTTCGGTGGGGTTTTGTTGTGAGAATTCCATGTGAAATATATGTGGAAAAAGCACTTTGAAAAGTGTGAAGGAATCTGCAAACGTCAGACATTATAAGGAAATTTATATTGCCTGTATATAAGGGCCTCTTAGTTAATCTAGGAGGCTAGGAAAGGTTCTGCCTTCATGAGCAATGCTTAGAAAACAAGGGCACAGAAGGAACTTTTCATTCCTTGAATTTCCTAGAGCCCTTATACTATAGACTCACTCACTACTAGTTTATCACATTGTAAAATCATTGGAAGTGAACCTTTAACATTAACAGAGCTGGGGTTGCCTATTTCAGAACACATGAGTAAAAAATAATTGCTTCTGGTCTTGGCTAAAGGGCAAGAGACTCTCTGAAGAAAAGGAAAGTGAAGGAGCTTGGAGGACCCTAGCACAGTATTTAAAGACAGCATTGGCTGGAGTATTTGAAATAATTTATTCAGCTCAAGATCTATTTCTTGCAGAAAGCTCTCCCTGAATTCCTTAGGCCTGAGAGTGATTTCTCAACGGCTTAGTAAGAACTTGAGTGCTAGGGTTATACTTAAGCTTGAATCTCTGGTAGCAAGTTACTTCCCTGAGGCCTTCCCTCAACTATGAGGATAACAATCACTGTCTTAGTCTGTTTTCATTGCCTACGACAGATTATCTGAAACTGAGTAATTTATGAAAAGGAATGTATTCTTACAGTTATGGAGGCTGAGAAGTTCAAGGTTGAGGGGCTGCATCTGATGAGGGCCTTCTTGCTGGTGGAGACTCTGCAGAATCCCAAGGTGGCACAAGGCATCCAAGGTTGAGGGGGCTAAGCATGCTACCTCAGGTCTCTCTCCCTTTTCTTATAAAGCCACCAGTCTCATTCCTAAGATAAACCATTAATCCATGAATCTGTGAATGGATTAACTCATTTAAGAGGGCAGGATCCTTATGATCCAATCACCTCTTAAAAGCCCCACCTCTCAATACTCCCACACTGAAGATTAAGTTTCAACATGAAACTGAATCTTCATGGAGGAGACAAACACTCAAACCTTAGCTATCACCAACCAGGGTCAGCCAGGAGGCTTAAATGAACTAATGTATGTGAAGAGCTCTGCACAATGCCCTGTGAGCACACAGTAAGACTTACCAAGATGGAAGTGATCACCGTTACATTGTTGTGGCTCCTTAGAGTCTAGATCACTCACGTTGGCTTTTCATCATACTCTCTTAACTGTTGTGACTATTTCCTGTGTATATCTGTTTTCCATAGAATCTTTATAGCTGGCAAAGGCAAGGATACTGTTTAACATGTCTGCATCCACTTCTGTGGGGTGGGCTTAGCACATGTTAGTATAAGGCAGGGGACAAAAGTGGAGCATGGAGTAATTATTGATTTAAATTCACCAGCAAGAAGCTTAGAGGTTGAGTGAGGAGATTTTTGGTGAAGTGGGGTAAGGGTGGGTTGCCGATTGGCCAGGACTTGGACCAACAGGTTTGTTTCCCAGAAGTTAGGTAATATAAGCTCCATCATTTTCCTATTCCATTTGAAGTAGCATCCATGTTATCTTATAAACAGCATGCTCTGGGACTGGAGGAAAGAAATTCAGAGATATGTCACTTAAGAGTTGTCTTTTTTCGTTTTTGTTTTTGAGATAGAGTCTCACTCTGTCACCCAGGCGGGAGTGCAGTGGCTTGATGTCAGCTCACTGCAACCTCCACCTCCCTAGTTCAAGCAATTCCCCTGCCTCAGCCTACCAAGAAGCTAGGATTACAGGCGCACACCACCATGCCCGGCTAATATTTTTTGTATTTTTAGTTACACCAGCTAATTTTTTTTGTACTTTTAGTAGAGACAGGTTTTCATCATGTTGGCCAGACTGGTCTTGAACTCCTTACCTTAGGCAATCCACCTGCCTCGGCCTCCCAAATTGTTGGGATTACAGGCATGCGCCATGGCACTTGGCCTAAAATTTTAAAATCCAATTTTCCTAGTACTAATGCTTTCTCTAAAGATGCCTAAAAGCTATCAGAGCAAATAATTCCCAAATAACTTGTGCTGGCCATTTTTGCATTGCTCTAAAGAAACATCTGAGACTGGGTAATTTATAAAGAAAAGAGGTTTGGGCTGACAGGGAGGTGGGTAGATGCCATATACTTTGTAAGCTTTTAAACGACTAGATCACACCTGAAATCACTCACATCTTGAAGATAACACCAAACCATGAGGGACCTGCCCCTATGACCCAGCATTAGGGATTACAATTCAACATGAGATTTGGGTGGGAACAAACATTCAAACTGTATCAACCTTCTTGTAGTGAAACACTATAAGAACCTTCTAGAGTAGGCTTCGGTAATGGTTCCTCCTCTCTTGGCACATATTTAGTAAAAAGACATTGTGTTGTTGAATTAATCTGCAGTCTAAATTCAAGCTCCAAAACTGCTTAGACATTTTATCTTTAATTAGATGTGGACTTGGCCAGGTATGGTGGCTCATGCCTGTAATCCTAGCACTTTGGGAGGCCGAGGTGGGTGGATCACCTGAGGTCAGGAGATTGAGACCAGCCTGGCCAACATGGTGGAACCCCATCTCTACTAAAAACACAAAAATTACCGGCTACTCGGGAGGCTGAGGCAGGAAAATTGCTTGAACCCGGAATGTGGTTGCAGTGAGCTGTGATTGCGCCACTGCACTTCAGCCTGTGCAACAGAATGAGTCTGTCTCAAAAAAAAAAATTAGATGTGGCCTTAAATTGGATGTGATAATAAGTGATCAAATTAGACTTTGCCCAAAAAGCTTAGGTTCTGTTTTTACTATTAAGATAGCTTCTTATTTGGTATAAACATTACAAGGCTCCCAGTGATAAAGGTACATGATGAGGCTGTCAGTCAATTCACTTTGTTTTTTCAATAGTGTGCAATATAAATTGTATTTACACTCACTTGTTGAGTGAAACTGAGGGCTAAAGAGAACACACTTGATGTGGTATTGACAATTCCATTACTTATTCCAATAAAACATGTAAGTGAATTTTTATGCTATTTATTAAAATAACTAAAGCCCCAAACAATGTGCATGGAAACACAGGGCAAGACACCACCATTGCCATTTACATGTCTTAATTTTAACTTGAAAGAGCAATGATGTAGGGAAAGATGCACTAACTGGTCCATGGTTCCAATGGGGAACAGTAGGGAGCCACCATGTTACTACACTTGGGGTTGCTACTATGAAGTTTTTTCAGGTTGTCTCGGAAAGCCACAGTTGGGTTGGAAATGGATCCAAAGTCCATTTATTTCCAGTTTACATATCAACTTTGATATGAAACAATGATATCTCAATTTAACTTCAACAGAAAAGCTTTACCTTTCAAGTCTATGAGGACTTTTTCATTTATATTCAAAAGTAACAATGTAAGACCTAACTTTTAAAAAGGTTAGGGGGGTATGCCAAGAAAGAACTGATACATTCAACGACTTGGATATACCTTAGGACATCATGCCAAGTGAAAACAGCTGATTTCAAAGGTACAAACTATATGATTCCATTTATATATAAGATTCTCAAAATGCCAAAATTCTAGTACGTAGTGGAGAGATCACTAGCTATTAGGGTTAGGGTTGGAGAGATAGTGTGTTTTAAAAGGGTAGCACTAGGGAGTTTGTCCTGTTGGCATAGTTCTGTATGCTGACTATGGTAGTAGTTACGTGATTCTATAAAAGATAAAATTTCAGGCAGGTGAGGTGGCTGAAGCCTGTAATCTCAGCACTTTGGGAGGCCACGGTGGGCAAATCATGAGGTCAGGAGTTTGAGAGCAGCCTGGCCAACATGGTGAAACCTCATCTCTACTAAAAATACAAAAATCAGCCAGGCGTGGTGGCACGTGGCTGTAATCCCAGCTACTTGGGAGGCTGAGGCAGAATCACTGGAATCCAGGAGGCGGAGGTTGCAGTGAGCCGAGATCCCGCCACTTCACTCCAGCCTGGGTGACAGAGGGAGATTCCATCTCGAAAAAAAAAAAATTTTTGGTATATAGTTGTATGAAATTTCATGGCCAGGAGCAGCGGTTTACGCCTGCAATCCCAGCACTTTGGGAGGCTGAGGCAGGTGGATTACTTGAGGTCAGGAGTGGATCCTATCTCCAAGAAAAAAAAAGAGATAAAATTTCATACAACTATACACCAAAAAGTAAATAAATGAGTGCACGTAAACACTTGTGAAACCTGAGGTCTGTGGTTCAGTTATTAGCATTATATCCAATGTCAATTGCTTGGTTTTGCTCATTTACTATGCTTACGTAAGCTATTATCACTCGAGGACGCTGGAAGAGGGTTATACGTGAACTCACTCTATTATTTTTGTAAATTGGGGGCAGTCTAAGAGCTTTTTTTAAAAAGCAGGGAATAAACTGTAACAGAGAACAAAGGAAAACAGTCAATCTAGGCATTTTTATTGTTATATTAAAAAATATTAAGACATTTGAAAACTCAGAAAGTTTATAAAACACACTCATACTCAGTAATTTTCTTATTCTTTGATAGCCAGTACTACATGTTGAAGACGTTACACTAAAGCCAACCCACCACACTGCAAGAAGTTGTATCTTCAGAGTTTAATAAACATGCATCCTAATTAAGAGGAAATATACTCTTGTATAAAAGAATGTACGTTATTTTTATTAAGTTATTTTTAAAAATAACTTTTCCCTTAAACTCAGGAAGGGCTGATTTTGCTAATTTACCCAACAGCATGATAACTTATGTTCTTTTAGTGATATGGGATAAATGCAAAGACACAACATGATAGAACTTCTTAAAATGTACAGTATAGTTGGGCATGGTGGCTCACTTCTGTAATCCCAGCACTTTGGGAGACCAAGGTGGGCAGACCACCCGAGGTCGGGAGTCCAACACCAGCCTGATCGACATGAAGAAACCTCATTTCTACTAAAAATGCAAAATTAGCCAGCTGCGGTGGCAAATGCCTGCAATCCCAGCTACTCAGGAGGCTGAGGCAGGAGAATCACTTGAACCCAGGAGGCAGATGTTGCTGTGAGCCGAGATTGCACCATTGCATTCCAGCCTGGGCAACAAGAGTAAAACTCCATCTCAAAAAAAAAAAAAAAAAAAAAAAAAAAGTCCAGTATAAAAGAGCAATTGAGATTCAGAGCTGGATAGTATCTGTCTACTTAAATTTTTTAGAATAACTGATCTCAGGGCTCGTTTTTAACTATTTCATTGATGTTGAACAGCTCTATTTGAGGAATGAGAACTTAGTCCTATCACTAGCCAGCCATTTCATAGAAAAAGTCACTCTTTGCAATTGGTTGCTTTTACCAAGAAACAGACTGACTCCAGAATGATTAGGAAATCCCAAACTACCACAAGGCTCTCTGGCTTCCCTAAGTATCTTCAGGAGACACTGATCCTGTATTAAATGGGCAGGGAGTTAAAAGACTAAAATAATTTTGGTAACTGTCTGAGACGTTTTATATCTAAGAAGGTGCCTACTGAATTCATGCTATTCATTTGCTTTAGAGTTTCAGAAGGTTGCAAACTTTCAGGAAAAATTGCAACGTCCCCTTCATTTTCTTTTTCAGGATGTTGAGTGAACTCTGCTTTCCCAGTTCGAAGGTTCACTGCAGGACTTGGTTTAAGGTTCTTTAATAAGAAAGCTGGCTTTTCAGTCAGCTGCTGTTTGGCTTTTGACTGTAAAACTTCATTTGTAATATTTCTCAATACTGGCATATCTGTGTTGGTGTCCACAGATTCACAGTTAGGACAATTAATTATTTCACAGTCATTCTTAGAAGGCTCTTTCTGACCACCAAGCTGTTCAGGTGTGGAAGTAAGGTTCTGATTCAATAAATGTTCACTCTTGCTATCTGCATTGTCGGGAGGCTCCTCTTCATCTTCACTATTGTCACTGCTTTGTAGTAGTCCATATCTCCTCATATACTTTTTGGTTGCAAATGACATGTTGTTTGGTGAAATTAAACTAAGCCCCACTGTGCTTCTGTCTGTATTAATATGGAGAAGGCTGAATGGGTCACAATTATTTTGGTTTGATCGAGTGACAGACAGTTGTGAGAGCTGATTTTCATTTAAATATTTCAGAGCTATAGCATTTGCCTCCATGCTCAAATCCACACCATTGGGGCTTAAGCCACTCATGCCAACATTAGCAAATGACATGTAGTTTAATCCAGAGATCACTGCTTCTGGGCTGATGCATGCCAACACACTGAAAGACACAAAGTAGTAAGTCATCACTTATCATACTCTGAGAAATAAATAGTTCTCAATGTGTTCCATTCTATAAAAGCAACAAAAGATCTTTAGCTTTAAGTTCATGGTCCTTTTATGTAAGTATTCAGACATTAAGTCTTGATGATCTAGATACACAAAGGATACAGTGGTCCAAGCACTGTACCCAGCAGTGTGCTGCAATCCCAGCAGATGGGGTCACTGAGGTAGGAGGATTGCTTGAAGCCAGGAGTTGATCAGCCTAGGTAACATAGCAAGATCTTGTCTCCACAAAAAATTAAAAAATTTGGGTGGTACACATTTTTAGTCCCAGCTACTTGAGAGGCTGAGGCAGAAGGATCACTTGCGCTCAAGGGTTCAAAGTTATAGTGAGCCATGATCGTGCCACTGCACTCCAGCCTGGACAACCAAAGAAGACCCTGTCTTTTTTAAAAATAAAAAAAAAAAAAAAAGAAAACAAAAGGGTAGGGGGGATAAAAATAATAGCCTAGGCCAGGCACAGTGGCTCACCCCTGTAATCCCAGCACTTTAGGAGGCTAAGGCAGGCGGATCAGCTAGTACACAGCAAGCTGAGAAAATCTATGCCTGTCTTACTCTCTGGGGCTCCATAACCACCGGTTTACTGTACTATATTCAGTAGCTTGGAGTTTTTCTATCAGAGTCCTTTGTGCACTATTTTTGTTGTGGTGAACATTATATTCTAGTCAAAGAATATGCTATGGCTTTCTACATCATGCCATAAAGAACTTTAGCTGTCTTATACGTGCTAGCCACTGCTTGCATTCACAGACCCACAAAAATCAAATTACCATTATATATTTTCATTCTTACAAGCACGTGAAATTTGGAAGAAACTATTTCCAATCATTAATATTCCCTGAAACCAGTGATGTCATCACCAAACAATGGATCAGTGTGCTCAATAATGCTGGTCTTTGTAACCTTGAAATTCTCCCTTAACCTTCTTGGTACTTAATACTTTGAAGACTATTTTAATAAGATGAAAGAGATACTATTAATTTATCCAGACATTATTCTTTTATTAATAGTGACAATATTTTTTGAAGTATTTTTCTACTTTGCCTACTTCCTCAGTCTATAGATAATATTAACGTAAATAATTTGATAAGAATAAAAACTTCTAATTAAAAATGTTAAATATTTAAAGAAAACAGGTCTAATTTATGTTTTTTAAGACAAGGTTTCACCCTGCCACTAAGGCTGGAGTGCAGTGGCACAATCATGGCTCACTATGGCATCGACCTCCCAGACTCAAGTGACTCTCCTACCTCAGCCTCCAAAGTAGCTGGGACTACAGGTGTATGCCACCATGCCCAGCTAACCAAAATTTTTTCTTTTTGCAAAGATGGGGTCTCACTATGTTGTTCAGGCTAGTCTTGAACTCCTGGGCTCCAGTGATTCTCTCATCTCAAACTCCCAAAGTGCGGAGATTATAGGTGTGAGCCACCATGCCCAGCCTCTAATTTTAACTAGATCTTCTTTTGCAGAATGGTTAAAAGATCCATAAGTTGGTCAATATCCGTTTAGACGGCTATTCAAGTTTCAGTGCCTAACACAAGCTAGCCAATTTCAACTTGGAGGGCAGGGCAGGGGCAATGAGACAGTTACTTTAATAGCAAAATAAATCAAGACAGGCACAATGGTATGCACACCTGTAGTCCTAGCTTCTCAGGAGCCTGAGGCAGGAGGATTGCTTGAGCCCAGGAGTTCAAGGGGCCAGCCTAGGCAAAATAGAGACCACATCCCTTTAAAAAAAAAAAAAAAAAAAAAAAAGGATTGTACTCAGAACCAAAGCATATAAACACTTAGGGTAATTAAGATAAAAAGCAAAAAGGAAGCCACTCCACTAAGCAAATTCTTTTTTTTTTTTTTTTTTTTTTTTTTTTAAAGATGGGGTTTCACCATATTGGTCAGGCTGGTCTTGAACTTCTGACCTCAGGTGATCCGCCCACCTCAGCCTCCCAAAGTGCTGGGATTACAGGCGTGAGCCACTGTGCCCGGCCACTAATCAAATCCTAAAAGCCTGAGCACAAATTATACCTATGTTAAAATCTCATTAGATGAGCAGTCACAAAGGAATGATGAAAGTCCATGAATAAATTCGACTAAGAGAACCAGCCACATGCCAACAATTTAAGCAAAGCTCTAAAATTATTCCAACTCAGATGAAAATCAAGACCCCCATCTCTACAAATAAAAATAAGCTGGGTGTGGTGCTGCACATCTGTAGTCCCAGCTACCCACCTAGGAAGCTGAGGTGGGAGGATCACTTGAGCCCAGGAGATTGAGGCTCCAATGACTGTCACTGTATTCCAGCCTGGGCAACAGAACAAGACCCCGTCTCTCAAAAAAAAAAAAAAAAAAAAAAAAATCAACTTTGATTCATTACGCTGTTTGAATCCAGATTAGTTATCTACTACTTATCCTACACAGAGTTTTTCAAATACTAAGCAGATAGCCAGGAAGCAGGGTAAAGAAGCAACTAGAGAGACTGCTTGAGACAGGTTTTGAATTTAAAAGGTCACTCCAATTGGGAACCTACGTGTAGAAGCTGCTTCCAGACCTCGAACCCACTATCTACATTTCCTGCACCATTTCTAAATATGTCTGGCACCCTCTTTCCCTGCCTTCCTGCCTCTAGATTCTCTTAATCTCTGTGGCATTCTATTAACAGGAAAGTAGAAAGCAAGTATTCCTTCCCCTGCCTTAGCCACTCTTCTGGTGGGAGGATGTGCTCCTGGAATCCAGAATTGCAACATGAAATGAGTTTTCACACAGATACAATGATGAAAGATGGCTAGTTTACAGAGCTAGAGGAGCAATATGGATTATAAGAATTAGTTTCCTAGAATATTTGACCTGTAATTTGTAACACTGGGTCTACAGAAAAATTTGTCTTAAATTCTAAACAACTGCCTCATAAACTTTTAGTGTATCAGCTATGTTATACCTACACATGTTAAAAAGATAACAATATAAGGTCATACTAATAGTAAATACTACAGAAACACTAAAAATGAACCTTCATTGTAAGCTTCAGCGATCACCTGAGTAGAAGGAATGCCATTCATTCAGCCAAATGACTCACTGAAGGCCCACTAAGTTAGTGGTAGAGGCAATGAGGATTTAGAACTATTTAAAATCTTGCTGAAAATGCTGTCACAATACATGCTTCAATTTACTGAGAACAAGGTATTTTAAAAGGATAAAACATCAACACTCTCTGAGAGGTCCAGGAAACTTTGACCAAAGAAGTGACATTTGAGTTCAGCTTTGAAGGATAAGAAGGATTCTGGCAAGCAGAAAGGTAAAAAAGAATGTCTCAAACCAGGCACGAAACCAGGCACGAAACCAGGCACGAAACCAGGCACAGTGGCTCATGACTGTAATCCTAGCACTTTGGAAAGGCAGGTGGATCACCTGAGATTGGGAGTTTGAGGTCAGCCTGACCAACATGGAGAAACCCCATCTCTAGTAAAAATACAAAATTAGCCGGGCATAGTGGCGCATGCCTGTAATCCCAGCTACTCAGGAGGCTAAGGCAGGAGAATCACTTTAACCTGGGAGGCGGAGGTTGCAGTGAGCCGAGATCACGCTATTGTACTCCAGCCTGGGCAACATGAGTGAAACTCCATCTCAAAAAAAAAAAAAAGAGCATCTTAGATAAAAGTAGCATCAAGGAATCCTGCAAATGCCAATGGTAAATAGGCTGGAAATTGGTAGGGAGTGGTAGGACATCATATTAAAAAACTAAGTTTAAGTCAAACTGAAACAACGCAAATTAATCTGGAATAGGACATTCCAGACGTAAGTGTAAGATAACTGGCAAACAAAATTTGACTCTTATAAGAGCAACTATTGCAGTACAGTTTCATATTTAATCAAATGACACAGAGATGACGGCACCTGTCTGTGGTCCTAGCTACTCAAGAAGCTGAGGCAGGAGGACAGTTTGAGCCTAGGACTTTGAGATTATAGTAAATTATGATTGTACCATTGTACTCCAGCCTGGGTGACAGGCCTGGGCAACAGAGCAAGATCCTATCTTTAAAAACTAAAAAATTTAAAAATATACAGAAAATGCATCAATAATATAACTTTTATAACTTTAAGATATATTTGGTCTGAATTGGCACAAATCTTTAAACGGGGCCATTTTAATGTAGAGTATGACACAGTATGAAAATACTCCTAAAGTTAGCTACCTTTCCTATGTGATTCCATCACATTCTATATCCTTCCATTTCATAGCAGGCATAAAAGATATTGACTATCTGTGTCTTCCCCACTGAACTGTAAACTATGAGAACAAAGATGTCTTTCTTTACCAGGCTATCTTGTGTATCATGCTATCTCATATAAGCTTGCTCATAGTAGAAACTCAATATGTATTTGTTGAAGTGAATGTATTTGTGAAATGATAGCTGGCATACATGTA
This sequence comes from Sapajus apella, assembly GCF_009761245.1. Taxonomy (NCBI): domain Eukaryota; kingdom Metazoa; phylum Chordata; class Mammalia; order Primates; family Cebidae; genus Sapajus; species Sapajus apella. The sequence continues at coordinate 19,213,396 of NW_022437002.1, forward strand.
TACATGTGGCAGCTCTAACAAGAGGGAAAGGGTTAGGACACATAGCCTCTATCTTACAACGTGGATAAAAACCTCAAAAATGCTAGCTCACTCTTCTGCACTATTGGTAGGAATATAAACTGATACAACTATTTGGTGAGCAATGGTAGTATCTACTAAGACTTTGAATGCACATACTCTTTGATCCTGCCTACCTAGGAACTTATCCTACAAAGATACTTGTACCTGTAGAATGATGTTCACTTAGCATTGTTTGAAATAACAAGAGATTTGGCCTAAAGGGCCATAATAGAGCACTGGAGTTCAATATATTCTAGTACAAGGGTACAAAAAAATGTTATGCAGCTGTTTAAATACATGAGAAAACTGTATATAACTATAAGTGAAAGTATCCAAGATATTATAATATTAAGTTAAAAAAAAAAAAAAAAGGCCAGGCACTGTGGCTCACACCTGTACTCCCAGCACTTTGGGAGGCTGAGATGGGCAGATCACGAGGTCAAGAGATCAAGACCATACAGGCCAACATGGTGAAGCCCTGTCTCTACTAAAAATACAAAATTTGGCTGAGCATGGTGGCACACGCCTGTAGTCCCAGCTACTTGGGAGGCTGAGGCAGAAGAATAGCTTGAACTGGGGAGGCGGAGGTTGTGGTAAGCCAAAATCGTGACACTGCACTCCAGCCTGGCGATAGAGCAAGACTTCGTCTTAATTAAAACACACACACACACACACAAACAGGCCAGGCGCAATGGCTCATGGCTATATTCCTACCTAGCACGGCTATAATCCTACCTAGTACTTTGGGAGGCCAAGGTGAAAAGATTGCTTGAGTCTAAGAGTTTGAGACCAGGCTAGGCAACATAGCAAGACCCAATCTCTACAAAAAATAAAAAATTAGCCAAGTAGTGGTGCATGACTGTAGTCCCAGCTACTCAAGAGGCTGAGATGGGAGGATCAACTGAGTCCAAAAGGTTGAGGCTGCAGTCAGCCGTGATCATGCCACTGCACTCCAGCCTGGGTGACAGAGCAAAACTGTCTCAAAATAGTAACAAAAAATCAAATCATAAAGCTTATCATATACATATATACTTAAACATTCATGGAACATTTCTAGAATACAAAAGAAATGGTTAAGAGAAGTAACTTTGGAAGAGTCAGACAGAAATGTGGGGAGTAGTAGCTTTTGCGTTTTAATCTTACACTGTCTTGTGTATTGATTGTTTTTTAAAATCATGAACTTTTTAAAATTATTTTTTAAATTAGAAAACAAAAAATAATTAACAGAAAATATGCTGGCCTTAATAATATAATCTTGAGACTTTTCTTTTTAGTAAGTTATGTGCTTTTTTTTTTTTTTTTTTCCTGAGATGGAGTTTCACTCTTGTTGTCCAGGCTGGAGTGCAATGGTGCAATCCCGGCTTACTGCAACCTCCACCTTCCGGGTTCAAGTGATTCTCCTGCCTCAGCCTCCAGAGTTGCTGGGATTACAGGCATGCACCACCATGCCCAGCTAATTTTTTTATTTTTAGTAGAGACAGGGTTTCTCCATGTTGGTCAGGCTGGTCTCGAACTCCCAACTTCAGGTGATCTGCCCACCTCGGCCTCCCAAAGTGCTAGGATTACAGGTGTGAGCCACCATGCCCAGCCGTAAGTTATGTGCTGGGGTCATCTTTGGTAGAAAGGAATCTGAACAAAAGAACATGACCAGTTGGGCACATTCCTAGAAAAAGGGAATTATTTTGCTTTTTAGATGGCACAATTGTATAACTGTACATCCAGTAGCTGGAACAGGCCTTATCACCTCCAGGAAGACTTATCACCTCCAGGAAGACTGCCAAATGAAACTCTTTTCTCTTTCCTCAAGACTCCTAAATACTTTGTTGGCCTATTCAGCCAGGAGTCATCCCATAATCTCTCTCAAATTACTTATGTATATAATCCTCTCTCCCACAAAAATGAAGAATCTCTTATTTATCATGCATATGGTAGACCCGAATAAATGATGAATCAACTGAATTGAGGCACAAACATACCTTTTCTGATGAGATTGCCATAATACATCTAAAATTTATTCATCTAGCCAATGATGGGTAAAAATAGAGAAATTAAAATTTATTCACCTTTTAAAGCAAAATTTTAAAAGTTACCTGGCATGATCCACGTTATGTGCATTTTTCTTCACTTTAGTAGGAGAATCAATTTTTACTCCAAGGCTTCTTAGTTGCTTAAGAGTTGCATTAAGAACACAATCTTTGTCTACTAGTCTTGAATGATGTGGTTTTTTCTTTGTATGGTAAACGTTTTGGGTTCTGGTGCACTCATTGCTGATAATTACTGCTTTGGTAGATGGCTGCTCAGTTTCCTTGGAGGAATTATTTAATAGGTGGTTTACTTGACCCTGACAAAAACAAACAAACAAACAAACAAAAATTTGAAAAATCACTATTAACAATGTTAGGGCTGAGTGCAATGGTTCATGCCTATAATCCTAGTACTTTGGGAGGCCGAGGCAGGAGTATCACTTGAGCCCAGGAGTTCAACACCCTGGACAACACAGTGATACTCTAACACTACAAAAAACTAAAAATTAGCTGGGCATGGTGGCATATACCTGTTGTTCCAGCTACTAAGGAGGCTGAGGCAGGAGGACCATTTAAGCTACAAGGCTGAGGCTGCAGTGAGCCATGATTGTGCCACTATACTCTATCCTGGGTGACAAAGTGAGACTGTCTCTAAAAAATAAAAATTAAAAAAAATTTAGAAAGTTAAAAAACAATTTTATGTTAAGACCTTAATGATACCATAAGTAAAGAGCAGGGAAAATCAAAATAATATCATCTTGTCAAATTCTACAAAACATCAAGTAGGCAGGCATTATGGAATTATTTGCAGGTATTATGGGGTTTTTATAGAAGCACATCCTAATGAACAATCTCATCAGACCCTAGAGAAAACAGAATGTTTGTTCAGACTTCATTCACTTAAAAACCAACACAGGCTGGGCATGGTGGCTCACACCTATAATCCCAGCATTTTGGGAGGCTGAGGCGAGCGAATCACTTGAAGTCAGGAGTTCAAGACTGGCCTAGCCAACAGGGTGAAACCCTGTGTTGACCAAAAATACAAAAAGTAGCTGGGTGTGGCGACACGTGCCTGTAGTCACAGCTATTCAGGAGGCTGAGGCATGAGAATCACTTGAACCCAGAAGGCCCAGGTTGCAGAGGGCCAAGATGGTACCACTGTACTCCAGAGTCAGGGCAAAAGGGTGAGACTCTGTCTCAAAAATAAAATAAAATGATAAATAAATAAAAATAAAAACCAACATATTTAAAACTTATTTGAGCACGGGTGCGCGGCTCATAGCTGTAATCCCAGCACTTTGGGTGGCTAAGGCGAACAGATCACTTGAGGTCTGGAGTTTGAGACCAGCCCGGCCAACATGGCAAAACCCGGTCCCAATTAAAACTACAAAAATTAGCCAAGACTGGGTGCAGTGGCTCACACCTGAAATGATAGGCATTTTGGGAGGCCAAGGCGGGAGGCTTACTTGAGGCCAGAAGTTTGAGACCAGCCTGGCCAACAGGGTGAAATCCTGTCTCTGCTAATAATACAAAAATTAGCCGAGTATGGTGGCATGTGCCTGTGGTCCCAGCTACCAGGAGAGCTGAGACAAGAGAATTGCTTGAACCTGGGAGGCAGAAGCTGCAGGGCGCCGAGATCACATCACTGCATTCCCCATTCCCGCCTGGGCAACATAGTGAGACCTCTGTCTCCAAAAAAAAAAAAAAATTAACCAGGTGTGGTGGCAGGCACCTGTAGTCCCTGCTACTTGGAGGGCTGAGGCATAAGAATCACTTGAACCCAGGAGGTGGAGGTTGCAATGAGCTGAGACCATGTCACTGAACTCCAGCCTGGGCAACAGAACGAGTCCCTGTCTCAAAAAAAAAAAAAAAAAAAAAAAAAAAAAATCATTTCAGTAATTCTTCAAGTATTTTCAAGGATTTATGCTTTTTTTTTTTTTTTTTTTTTTTTGAGACAGTCTCACATTGTCACCCAGGCCAGAGTGCAGTGGTGCAATCTCCACTCACTGCAACCTCCACCTCCCAGGTTTAAGCCATTCTCCTGCTTCAGCCTCCCAAGTAGCTGAGACCATAGGTGCCCACCACCAACCCCAGCTAATTTTTTGTATTTTTAGTAGAGACGGGGTCTCATTATGTTGGCCAGGCTGGTCTTGAACTCTTGACCTCGTGATCCACCCGCCTCAGCCTCCTAAAGTACTGGGATTACAGGTGTGAGCCACTGTGCCTGGCTGCTAAATTTTTTATAAACAGGTTTTAAATAATGCTTTCATTTGATGATAATATGTTTCAGTTACAAACGAGGCCTTTGTGATATTCACAGAATTAGGTTCCTTTTTTTTCTCACTTTCTAAAAGCAGGAATGACCTGTGATACTATTTCTGCATATTTCATTCCCTGAGCATACAAGCTACTCACACCAGTCTAGGACCTAGCAAGCAAATAACAAATATGCGTTCATTGATGGATACATAGGGCCCTGTGAAGTATGTTTAATTAGCCCTCTCACAAATGGACAAATAAAATGTTCTACAATTTGGGTGATAGTCACAGCCATGGTTTCTTTAACCATTAAGTCCCAGGTCATATTTTAAGATTTCTAAGACTAGTTCCTCCAACCAGAACTATCCCTTTATTCTGTGTTCTCTTTGCTTTACACTGCTACTTCTCAACAACCTGTCTTATAATTGCTTGTTTCTTGTCTGTATGTGCTGTGTTTCCCCTGGGCTCTCAAGGGCACAGAGTGTCATATTCACCTTAATAGTATCGACTTCACTTAGCCTACTGCCTTAGACTAAGCTAAGTATTTAATACACACTGGCTTACCTGAACTAAAATCAGTAAATATTATTATAGATATCTTGCCACTTTCCAATTTTCAAATTTCTGAGAAACTCTTACTAATTTTGGTTTGAATTAGGCACATTTATACTTTAAAAATAAAGCTTTTTTCCTAAATATTTAGGTATGTTTACAGTAAATTACTGAATTTAAGTTATAATTTATGAAAAGCTAAAAGAAATGTATCATTGTTAATTTGGCAAAAATCTTTTTATCTTAAGGTCTCAATCAGTTTAAATCCAGGAAAAGCTTAACTTGTATATCCTATATTAAATAACTTCTCTGAAAGATGAAATGCTCAAATTTTCTTACCAACAAATCCTGGTAAATTTTCTGGTTATCTGATGGTTGATGAGGCAATGGTTGCATTACTTGCTCAATTTTTGGTTCCCCTGACGTTTCAGAATTGTTACTGGCACCCCCTGTTGGTCCAGTCTGTAAATACATGCTTACATTTTCTGCCAGCTGGCCATTTGGAAAGAACACAGGTACATCAGGTTCTTTCCTCACAACCAGAGAAGAGCTGCTGGGAAGAATATACAATGTGTTAGTTATGAAGGTACATTTAACATCTAGTTGAAATGTAGTAACTCTGGAAGAAAGCGTTAAGATTCAAGCAGCATCTGGTTTGTATTTTTAGCTCTTACTGATGCTACATAAACATACCATCGTAGCCAGGTACAGTGGCTCATGCCTGTAATCTGTGTTTTGGGAGGGCAAGGCAAAAGAATTGCTTGAGGCAAGAAGTTCAAGATCAGACTGGGGAATATAGCAAGACCCCAGCTATACAAAAAAAAATTTTGATTAGCTGGGTGTGGCACCATGCACCTGTAATCCCAGCTGCTCAGGAGGCTGAGCAAGAGGATCACTTAGCCCAGGAACTTGAGACTGCAGTGAGCTGTGATTGTACCACTATATTCAGCCTAGGTATCTGAGCAAGACCCTGTTTCCATAAGAAACAAAAATGAAAACGCCCCATCTTAACAGGCTGCATATAAACTAAACCATGCCAGGCGCAGTGGCACATGCCTGTAGTCCCAGCTATTTGGGAGGCTGAGGCTTGAGGATCACTTGAGTCCGGGGGTTCTGGGTTGTAGTACGTTATGTTGATCGAGTGTCCGCACTAAGTTCGACATCAATATGGTGACCTCCCAGGAACGGGGTACCACCAGGTTGCCTAAGAAGGATGAACTAGCCCAGGTCAGAAATGGAGCAGGTCAAAACTCCTGTGCTGATCAGTAGTGGGATCGCATCTGTGAATAGCCACTGCACTCCAGCCTGGGCAACATAGCAAGACTCCTTCTCTAAAAATAAATAAATAAATAAAATAAAATAAATGAAAGAAAAATAAACTAAACCATGATACCTTTTAACTTGTGTTACTTATACTTAAGACAACTTTCTTTGAAGCCTGGAAAACAAGCTGTTGATTTCTCTTGAACTTGATGGCAATGGAAATTTTAAGAGCATTTAAACATTTTAGATACGTTATTTGTTCATTCTAAGTTTTTTTTTTTTTTTTTTTTTTTTTTTACGGAGTCTCACTGTGTCACCCAGGCTGGAGTGCAGTGGTGTGATCTTGGCTCACTGCAACCCCTGCCTCCCAGACTCAAGCAATTCTCCTGCCTCAGCCTCCCGAGTAGCTGAGATTACAGGCAAGCACCACTGTGCCAAACTAGTTTTTGTATTTTTAGTAGAGACAGGGTTTCACCATGTTGGCCAGGCTGGTTTCGAACTCCTGATTTCAAGTGATCTGCTCCCCTTGTAATGCGAGGATTACAGGCATGAGCCACCACGTCAGGCCCAAGTTTTAAAATAATAGTGAAGAAAAGGAGATCCCTGCACACTGTTAATGGAGATGCAGATTTGTATAAAATTATATTGCAAAAAACGCTAAGAAGGTTCCTCAAAAAATTAAAAATAGAACTACCATATGTCCAGTAATACCATTACTGGGTTATCTATCCAGAAGAAATAAAATTAGTAATACCATTACATATGTGCCCCTGTGCTAACTGTAGCACTATTCACAAGTCAAGATATGAAATCAACCTATGTGTCCATCAATGAATGAATGGATAAAGAAAATGCTATAAGTATAGACAATTCAGCCATTAAAAAAAAGGAAATCCTGAAATTTGCAATAACATGGATGATTTAGAGAATATTATGCTTAGTGAAATAAGCCAGGCCCAGATTATCACTCAAATGTAGTATCTAAAAACATTTATCTCATAGAAGGAGAGAGCAGGATGGTGGTTACCAGAGGCTGGGGTGGTTGGGGAAGGCAAGCTAGGGAGATAGTGGTCAAAGAATATATATTTAGGCTGGCTGCAGTGGCTCACACTTGTAATCCCAACACACTGGAGGGCCAAGTGGGGCAGATCACTTGAGGTGAGGAGATGGAGACCAGCCTGGCCAATGTGATGAAACCCCATCTCTACTAAAAATACAAAAATTAGCTGGGTATGGTAATGCATGCCTATGATCCCAGCTACTCGAGAGGCTGAAGCAGGAGAATCACTTGAACCCAGAAGGTGAAGGTTGCAGTGAGCCAAGATAGCAACTGCACTCCAACCCAGGTGACAGAGTGAGACTCTGTCTCAAAAATAAAAATAAAAAAGTACAGTTAGGAGGAGTAATCCCAGCATTTTTGGAGGCCGAGGCGGGCACATAATGAGGTCAGGAGTTCAAGACCATCCTGGTCAACATGGTGAAACCCCGACTCTACTAAAAATAGAAAAATTAGCCAGGCGTGGTGGCATGCGCCTGTAATCCCAGCTACTCAGGAGGCTGAGGCAGGAGAATCATTTGAACCTGGGAGGCAGAGGTTGAAGTGAGCCGAGATCATACCACTGCACTCCAGCCTGGGTGACAGAGGGAGGTTCCGTCTCAAAAAAAAAAAAAAGAAAGAAAGAAAATAAATTTGAAATAAAATAATAGTCAAGATCTTGTCAAATGAAATTCACAACGTGCCATTTATTTTTTTTCAGACAGGTTCTTTCTTTGTCAAAGTGGCACAATCATAGCTCACTGCAGCTTCAATCTCCCAGGCTCAAATGATTCTCCCACCTCAGCCTCTCAAGTAGTAATGACTACAGGTGAGCACCACCACACCCGGCTAAGTTTTGTATTTTTTGAAGAGATGAGGTTTTGCCATGTGGCCCAGGCTGGTGTCGAACTCCTGAGCTCAAGCCATCCACCTGCTTCAGCCTCCCAAAGTGCTGAGATTACAGGTGTCAGCCACTGTGCCCAGCATAAGACGACATTTATAAACACAGGATATACCTGATGGTATTCCTTTTCTTGTTTATGCTTTTACATATTTTATCGATTTTATACAATGAGCATATATTACTTTCAAAATTAGAAAATAAAACATTTTTTAAATAACTAAGGAAAGCAATATTAAAAAACATGATTCTAGTTAGAATTGTAATCTGTGGTTCTTGTATAAAATAGAGAAGGTCAGGTGTGGTGGGTCACACCTGTAATCCAAGCACTTTGGGAAGTTGAGGCAAGTGGATCACAAGGTCAGGAGTTCAAGATTAGCCTGGCCAAGATGGCAAAACCCCATCTCTACTCAAAATGCAAAAAAATTAGCTGAGCACAGTGGCAGGCACCTGTAATCCAAGTTACTCGGGAGGTTGAGGCAGAGAATTGCTTGAACCCAGGAGACAGAGGTTGCAGTGCGCTGAGATCACGCCACTACACTCCAGCCTGGGCGACAGAGTGAGACTGTCTCACAAAAACAAACAAACAAAACAAATTAAAAAAAGAAAAAAGAAAAATTTCAAGCATGAGAGAATTATTTAACAAACCACCATATACAATCAGTTTCAAAAATTACCAACAAATAACCAATTTCATTTCATTTATACTCCTAGCCATTTCATTCTCCCACAGAATTAATTTGAAGCCAGTCTCAGATAACATTTCACATATAAATATTCCGGTTGTAGCTCTCAAAAATAGACTCTTACATATATAATGGCAATATGGAGAATCTTTAGAAATTTCCCCATTTCTCAGTGGTTCATGACTATAATCCCAGCACTTTGGAAGGCTGAGACAGGTGGATCACCTGAGGTCAGGAGTTCAAGATCAGCCTAGGCAACGTGGGAAGCTCCATCTCTACTAAAAATACAAAAATTAGCTGGGTATGGTGGCACATGCCTGTAATCCAGCTACTTAAGAGGCCTGGCCAACATGGGAAGCCTCATCTCAACTAAAAATACAAAAATTAGCTGGGTGTGGTGGCACATGCCTATAATTCAGCTACTTAAAAGGCTGAGGCTCAAGAATGGCTTGAACCTGGGAGACAGAGGTTGCAGTGAGCCGAGATACTGCCATTGCACTCCAACTTGGATGACAGAGTGAGACTCTGTCTCAAAAATTAAATTAAATAAAATAGGCCGAGTGCGGTGGCTCAAACCTGTAATCCCAGCACTTTGGGAGGCCAAGACAGGTGGATCACCTGAGGTCAGTAGTTCAAGACCAGCCTGGCCAACATGGTGAAACCCCATCTCTACTAAAATTACAGGCCGGGCACAATGGTTCACACCTGTAATCCCAGCACTTTGGGAGGCTGAGGCAGGCAAATCACAAGGTCAGGAGATTGAGACCATCCTAGTTAACATGGCAAAACCTCATCTCTATTAAAAACACAAAAAATTAGCCTGGCTTGATGGCCTGTGCCTGTATAGTCCTAGCTACTTGGGAGACTGAGGCAGGAAAATTGTTTGAACCCTGGAGGTGGAGACTGCAGTGAGCCAGGATCGCACCACTGCACTCCAACCTGAGCAACAGAGTGAGACTCCATCTCAAAAAAAAAAAAAAAAAAAATTTATATATATATATATATGTATGTATGTATGTATGTGTGTATATAGTGCCAATGACTGGAAATGGTTCTAGAAGGCTCAGAGTTAACAGTTACATAGAAGTTATATAAGGTAAAGACGCAATGAAAAGACATAAATGAAAATACCATTTAGAAAATAGTTTCTGAGTCAGACTTAAAAGAAATTAGAATTAAAAACAAAAAAACCTGAACAGAACAACAACTGTAATGAATAATAATGCATTGTATATTTCAAAATTGCTAATGGTCGACATTAAATGTTTTTACCATAAAAAATGTTAAGTATATGAAGTGATAGATTTATTGGTCTGACTTAATCATTCCACATTGTAAATATGCATCTAAACATTGTGCCACACAAATACATACAATTATTATTGTCCATTAAAAAAATTTTTTTAAGTAGGACAAAAGACTAAATCAAAGAGACCTTACTTGGATACAGAAAGTGGCTGGTTAAATTCTTCTTCCACAGCAACGTTGCTCTCTTCAAAGCTGGGAATATCAACTGCTTTTAATGAAGATGTACTACCTGGAGGACTTGTGACTTCATTATTAATATCCACAGAAAAATTCATGTCCTCACTGGAAATTTTGGTATCATCTTGCTTCAGCTGAGAGTTAGGCTCTTGATCATCACCTGCTGCATTCCAAAACAAGCTAGCACCTGGAGGTTAAATAATTTAAGATATTGAAACAAACATTCAACTTTAAAAATTATACTGACAAACCTTTGCTAAGAATAGCTGGCCGGGCGAGGTGGCTCACGCCTATAATCCCAGCACTTTGGGAGGCCAAGGTGGGTGGATCACAAGGCCAGAAGTTCAAGACCAGCCTGGCCAAGACGGTGAAACCCTGGCTCTACTAAAAATACAAAAATTAGCTGGGCACAGTGGTATGCACCTGTAATCCCAGATACTCAGGAGGCTGAGGCAGGAATTGCTTGAACCCAGGTGGCAGAGGTTGCAGTGAGCCACGATCGCAGCACTGCACTCTAGCCTGGGTGATAGAGTGAGACTCTGTCTCAAAAAATAAATAAATAAATAAATAAAAGAACAGCTATACTGGCCAGGTGCAGTGGCTCACGCCTGTACTCCCAACACTTTGAGAAGCAGAGGTGGGAGGATCACCTGAGCTCAGGAGTTCAAGACCAGGGTGGGCAACATGCAGAAATCCCAGCTCTAC
>NW_022437002.1:19224466-19288165 GCF_009761245.1 Sapajus apella
AAAAATCCAAAAAAATTAGTCAGGCATGGTGGTGTGCCTATAGTCTCAACTACTTGGGAGGCAGAGGTGGGAGATCACTTGAGCCCAGCCAGATCAAGGCTGCAATGAGCTGTTGTGATTGTGCCACTGCACTCCAGCCAGGGCAACACAGCGAGACTCTGTCTCAAAAAAAAAAAAAAAAAAAAAGGAAAAAAAAAAAGCTATCTTAATACAATTTTTAGATTATATTTCCTCAGAAATGCTAGGAAGAGGGAGGTGGAAGACAGAAAGAGAGAAAATTGGGGACGGGTGGGGTAGAATGGCACATTCTGGATTCTGCTTTTTCAAGAAAAAATGGCTCTGAAATGATTTGCTTTATATATTAAGGTTCTGAATATGATCTGTGGGGTGGGGTGTTGTATATTGAAAACCGCTGGTCTGAATAACATGAGATACTATATAAAACACAAATCCCTAGGTTCTCTGGTTTTGATATTTAAATGCAATATTTAAGAGACTTCATTGGGAATGCATCAGACATGTGTAATATCTGTAATATCAGGCAGGTATTTAAAAAATCAGCTGTTTTCCAATCTTTTTTTTATTTTGTTTTTGAGACAGTCTGTCACTTTTTTACACAGGCTGGAATGCAGTGACACAATCATAGCTCACTGCAGCTTCAATCTCCCTAGGCTCAAGTGATCCTCCCACCTCAGCCTCCTAAGTAGCTGGGACTACAGGTACACGCCACCATGTGTGGCTAATTTTTTTATTTTTTATTTTTTTTAAAGACGAGGCTTCACCATGTTGACCAAGCTGGTCTTGAACTCCTGGTGTCAAGGGATCCACCTGCCTTGGCCTCCCAAAGTGCAGACACTATAGGTGTGAGCTACTGTGCCTGGCCTATTCTGCAATCTTTATGAGCTATTTGGGTGTAGTATTGTTTACTTACTCTCTTTCTTTACATTAACTCTATTTTTTAATTTTTATTTTTATTTTATTTTATTTTATTATTTTTTTTTTGAGACGGAGTTTCGCTGTTGTTGCCCAGACTGGAGTGCAATGGCACGATCTCGGCTCACTGCAACCTCCGCCTCCTGGGTTCAAGCAATTCTCCGGCCTCAGCCTCCCGAGTAGCTGGGACTACAGGCACGCACCATCATGCCCAGCTAATTTTTGTATTTTTAGTAGAGACGAGGTTTCACCTTGTTGACCAGGATGGTCTCGATCTCTTGACCTCGTGATCCACCCGCCTCGGCCTCCCAAAGTGCTGGGATTATAGGCTTGAGCCACCGCGCCCGGCCTAACTCTATTTTTTACTGAGCCTCATCATTTCTGTAAAATCATAGATTTGATATGCTTATTGTATTTATGAGTATTGGAAAAGATATATTTACAAAATATAAACAACCTGTTTAACACCTGAAATCATCTTTTGTACCACAAGTCATATGCATTCTATAATTTGGGAAATATTGCTACTATATAATGGTTTAAACAGATGGTTAAAACCAAAAAGTAGGCCAGGCATGGTGGCTCATGCCTATAATCCCAGCACTTTGGGAGGCCGAGGTGGGTGTATCATGAGTTCAGGAGTTTGCAACCAGCCTGGCCAACATAGTGAAACCCCCATCTCTACTAAAAATACAAAAATTAGTCAGGCGTGGTGGCATGGGCCTACAGTCCCAGCTACTCAGGAGGCTGAGGCAGAAGAATCGCTTGAACCTGGGAGGCGGAGGTTGCAGTGAGCCAAGACCATGCCATTGCACTCCAGCCTGTGTGACAGAGTGAGACTCCATCTCAGAAAAAAAAAAAAAAAAAAAAAAAAGTAAATCCTAGTCAAAATGGTTTCTACTCTGAGGATATACTCAGGTGATTTTATGAAAATAAATTAATAGACCAGGCATGGTGGCTCATGCCTGTAATCCCAGCACTTTGGGAGGCGGAGGCAAGCAGATCACGAGGTCAAGAGATCGAGACCATCCTGGTGAAACCCCATGTCTACTAAAAATACAAAAATTAGTTGGTTATGGTAGTGAACCCTGTAATCCTAGCTACTCTGGAGGCTGGGGCAAGAGAACTGCATGAACCCAGGAGGTGGAGGTTGCAGTAGGCTGAGACTGTGCCACTGCACTCCAGCCTGGGTGACAGAGCAAGACTCTGTCTCAAAAAAAAAAATTCATTATCTACATAAGTAATAACTGAATCTGCATCTATGAAGTTTTAAAATATTTGACTTCTATATATCATGTTTGAAAACTTGTTTAAAATAATCTGAGAATATCAGATCAGGTGGCGAGGAACAGTGGCTCATTCTAGCACTTTGGGAGCCAAGGTGGGCACATCACCTGAAATCAGGAGTTTAAGACCAACCTGGTCAACATGGTGAAACCCCACCTCTACTAAAAATACAAAATTAGCCAGGCATAGTGGCGCATGCCTGTAATCCCAGCTACTCAAAAGGCTTGAGGCAGGGGAACTGCTTGAACTCAGGAGGCAGAGGTTGCAGTGAGCTGAGATCACATCATTGCACTCCAGCCTGGGCAACAAGAGTGAAACTCCAGCTCCAACAACAATAACAACAACAACAACAACAACAACAACAAAGAGGCCAGGAGCAGTGGCTCATGTCTGTAATCTCAGCACTTTGGGAGGCCAAGGCAGATCATCTGAGGTCAGGAGTTCAAGACCCGCCTGGCCAACATGGTGAAACCCCATCTCTACTAAAATACAAAAATTAGCCGAGCATGGTGGCAGGTGCCTGAATCCCACCTACTTGGGAGGCTGAGGCAGGAGAATCGCTTGAACCCAAGAGGTGGAGGTTGCAGCAAGCAGAGATTGTGCTACTGCACTCCAGCCTGGGCAACAGAGCCAGACTCCATCTCAAAAAAAAAAAAAAAAAAAAAAAAAAAAGAAAGTAAAGGAAAAGAATATAAAGCCAGGCACAGTGGCTCACCCCTGTAATTCCAACACTTTGGGAGGCCAAGGCAAGTGGATTGCTTGAGACCAGCCTGGGCAACATGGCAAAACCCTGTCTCTACCAACAAACAGACAAAAACAATTTCAGAATATCAGTTCAAACGTGTGAATAACTTCATTTAATTACTTATTTATCCAGTACACATTATGTTTTAGGCATCATGTTATGAAATTAGATACAATAGTGAACAAGCCAGTATTCCAGATCCCAAAAGCTTGCAGTCTGTTGATTCAGATGATAAGCAACTATAATAGAATAAATAAAGAATTTTACAAGAAGACATAGGATGATCCCAAACTTTTTGTTATATTAGCTCATACTATCCACAAGCTCCTTTACCACCAGCCCTCTATGACATACACACCACATACTTTCTTGGGAACTATCTATCACCCCTGCAATCCACCAAGGTGGGACTACTGTTGCAGATATGTCACTGTTATGTTTCTCAACCTACTTACCATTGAACCAGGGATTAAAACCTAATCCAAATTAGGTCATTCAGGTTCTCTGCAATTTGATGCTTGGACCAAAGGACAGCAAGATGGTTTACATATATATTAGAACTGTGTAACACATACTTAGCTTATATAACACAAGCTCTAGGTCAGCCACATTTTAAAATATAAAGCAGTGAAAGGCAGACTACAGACAAAATTGAGTAAAACAGCCACACAGAATAACTGGAAAGTCTTAATGATTTTCCAGTTTCTAGTTACAGTCTTTTCCTAAAGTCCAGCTCCATTCTTGGCCTTGGCTTCTACAAAACATCCCATATTCTTCCAGTCAATTCCCTTTCCTTGCTTAAAATTAGTTCAAAGTGGTTTATGTTACTTGGCATCAAATAATTTTAACTAATATGGGTCAGTACTTGAATGTGACTTACAAATGTGCATGTGGCTCTTGCTCCCAGCTGCATGGATAGTTTAGATAATACATAGGTTCAGAAAAAGAGTATAGAACTTATTTCTTTATTTTTCCTCTTAGGCTTTTATTCTCCAGCCTCAAATCTTCATCCATTACTTCTATATCTGTAAGTCTATGTCATCAACCCACTTGCACTCCTATTCTTCTGACATTTGAGTTTCTCTATTTACATTTCCCTAAGCAGCTTGATCTCAAGAGATATGTAGGCTGACTTCATCATCTATCCTCTGCTTCTCTAACTTGCCTCCATCTGTTAAATGGTACTACCCATTCCCCTCTGTCATCCAGGCTTAAAATCATACACTAACTTTTATTTAGTATATTTAATAAACTTAATTTTGGAATAACTCTAGATTTAAAACAAAGATAATACTGAGTTCCTACATACTTCTCATCCAGTTTCCCCTGATGTCAACATCTTATATACATTTGTTAAAATCAAGATACCAACATAGTACATTAACTAAAATCCAGGCTTTATTTGGATTTCATCAATTTTTTCCACTAATGTCCTTTTTCTGTGCCAGAATCCAACCCAGGATATCACATTGCGTTTAGCTGGAGTAACTTTTCAGTCCTCCCTCTTCCTCAACTGCTATAACCAATTAGTATAAAATCTTATCAGCGTCTACATGACCATTCTCAAGCTCCCCTCCCCATTCTTATTGCCACCAAAACTATAACTTGGAGCTCTGTTTTCTCATTGAGCCCATAATATTTTCTTTACTCAATCTGCTTTCCCATCCCTCAACTCCATCTACTGAAATCCTACATATCCTCTGAGGCCCAGACTCAATAACAACTGCATAGGTGAAACCCTTCCTGATCCCTCAAACCACAAATGATTTCTCTTAGAGTCCAGCCAGGCTGGGCACAGTGGCTCACTCCTGTAATCCTAGCACTTTGGGAGGCTGAGGTGGGTGGATCACCTGAGCCCAGGAGTTTGAGACCAGCCAGAGCAATATGGTGAAACCAGTCTCTACAAAAAAATACAAAAATTAGCCAGGCATTGTAGTGCGTGCCTGTAGTCCCAGCCACTCAGAAGGTTGAGGTGGGAGGATCACCTGAGCCTGGGAGGTTGAGGCTACAGTGAGCCTTGATTGTGCCACTACACTTCAGCCTGGCAACAGAGTGAGACCCTGTTTCCAATAAAAACAAAAATAAAAAATAAAAAAAGAATTAGGTCCATGACTGGGTGTGGTGGCTCACTCCTATAATCCCAGCATTTTCGGAGGCCAAGCTGGGCGGATCACCTGGGGTCAGGAGTTTGAGACCAGACTGGCCAACAAGGCTAAACCCATCTCTACTAAAAATACAAAACTTAGCCGGGCGTGGTGGTACATGCCTGTAGTCCCAGCTACTTGGGAGGCTGAGGCAGGAGGATTGCTTGAACCTGAGATATGGAGGTTGCAGTGAGCTGAGACTGCACCACTGCACTTGGACGACAGAGCATGACTGCATCTCAAAAAAAAAAAAAAAAAAATTGGGTCCAGCCTAGGAAAGTAGCAAAACCAAACAGTACATCATGTTATGTAGTTTGCAAGTGTAGTTTTATTTCACAAAGAGTAAAATTACACAAAAACCTAAGTCACACTCTCATCACCTTGGTTTTTGTTCCTATTCCACTGTGCACCAATTTGAACATAAAAGTTCAAAAGCATTTTTTAAAATTTCCTTACAAATAAAAAAAACTGAAATTACCTGTGCTCACAGCAATGCTTACACTTTTTCTCATGTGCAAGCCAGGGGAAGACTGTGCTTCCACAGAAACCAACTCCATTTGTCTTCCAGCTTGTACTGGGTCTTCAACAGTGGTTGTCTTAGGGCAATAGGGCATCAGAGACTGTGCTTCCAACAAACGCTGAATCTGTATCAATTAAAAACATACTTTAAACTGACAGGGAAGTAATTAAAACTGGCAGCAGTTTAATAATGAATTACAAAGCACTCTAGTTATAAGAAACTGACTTTTAAGTTTATTTTCCCACATTTCAACTAGACCGTACCATGAAACTTATTCAATCTAGAAAGCAATTCTCACTAGTTAAGAAGCACTTTTACATTTATTTCATTTTATTTTATTTTGAGACAGGGTCTTGCTCGTCACCCAGGCTGGAGAGCAGTGGTGTAATCATGGCTTCTTGCAGCCTCAAGGACTCAAGGACTCAATCAATCCTCCTATCTCAGCCTCCTGGGTAGCTGGAACTACACTGCCTGGCTAATTTTCATATGTTTTGTAGAGATGGGGTTTTGCCATGTTGCCCAGCCTGGCCTCGAACTCCTGGGCTCAAGCAATCTGTCCACCTCAGCCTTTAAGTATACATTTAAAAGCAAAACATAAAGGTGTTTAGATTAGTATTTATAAGTTGATACTCATGTAAAAAAGTGTGAATGGTGAGCTAAGATCGTGCCATTGCACTCCAGCTTGGGCAACAAGAGCAAAACTCTGTCTCAGAAAAAAAAAAAATTTAAGTTCATATATATATATATATATATATATATATATATATATGGAAAATACTAGGTGTCTTTATACACAGAAGCATTTTTTTATATCATATTTAATATTTTCTAAATATGATTCAGGTAATCTAGACCAGGGCCTGTGGTCTATAATATTACATTTTAAGTATACAGATTCCAAGTAACTGAGATTTCTAAATAGCATAATTTTTCTAATTAGTCCTTTTTTGAACAAGACAGGAAATCAGGACATAAATGAGAAATAACTGTTTTCAATGTAAAAATATTTAGGTATATTAAAATTTTTGGTAAGTGTTTATAATGTTAAATTCCAATTGATATTTTACATTATCCAGGAATGGTAACTCACGCCTATAATCCTAGCACTCTGGGAGGTCAAAGCAGAAAGATCACTTGATCCCAGGAGTTCAAGACCAGTCTGGGCAATATAGTGAGAACTCTTCTTCTCTATTTTTTTTTCTTTTTTTTTTTTTTAACTTTTATTTTTGTTTATGATTATTATTATTATTTAGCTATCTCCTGCAGGAAGGATATAACATTTTTTTTCTTTATTATTATATTATTATTATTTTTAAAGATGGGGTTTCACCATGATGGCCAGGCTGGTCTTGAACTCCTGACCTCAGGTGATCTACCCACCTCAGCCTCCCAAAGTGCTAGGATTACAGGCGTGAGCCACCGAGCCCAGCCGAGAACTCTACTTTAAAAAAAAAAAAATTAAACAAATTAAAACAAATTATATTTTAAAATTTCAAAGAATTGATCTAGGTTTAAAAAACAGCAGAGCTAAATTTTTTTCAGATGTTCCCAAAGCATTTTCACTGATTTGAAAAATGTCATTGTCTTTTTTTTTGATAAAATGCAAACACTGTAACTCCAATTTTATAGAACAAAGATTTTTTTTAAAAGTCATGTATATATATGCACATTATACAGGTATTTGCATAGTTACAGGATCATGAAAAAGATTTTTAAATACATTTCAGGTTGTTCCCACTGGTGTTGGGGGGAAAAAGAGGAACAGCTGGTTTGGGGTAGGTATGTGAAAGAAGGACGTCTGTGAGGAAAGAAGAAAAAAGACAACATTTACAGACTAAACTCTGCACAAGGATATAATTAAGACTAAGAACTCTGTAGAGACTAGCCTGACCAACATGATGAAACTTCGTCTCTACTAAAAATACAAAAAATTAGCCCAGCATGATGGTACATGCCTGTAATCCCAGCTACTAGGGGATGCTGAGGCAGGAGAATCACTTGAACCTGGGAGGCAGAGGTTGCAGTGAGCCTAGATCATACCACTGCACTCCAGCCTGGGCAACAGAATGAGACTCTACCTCAAAAAAAAAAAAAAAAAAAAAAAGACTAAGAAACCCGCAACAGAGGTCCTGGAAAGGGAACATTTCAGAATACAAGAAGTAGAATAAGTCCAGTATAGATATACAGAAAGGTTCTAACTATTTCTTTAAGGGCATACTGGCTAAGCATTATATAGGGCTGACAAACTAGAGACGAAGCAGAAGCCATTATCCAGACTTTATATTTAGCTATATATAAAGGTTTAGTTAATCATAACAGACTTTTCATTGGAGGCAAAAAATAAAATACAATTCTATTGTAGGTTAGGATATGCATAAGATGGTTTTACTACTAACTAGCAATGTGGCATTGGGTTAAATTATTCTCTCTAATCCTCATTTTACTTACCTGTAAAACAAGAGGATCAGGCCACTTGCGGTGGCTCATGTCTGTAATTCCAGCACTTTGGGAGGCTGAGGCAGGCAGATCATGAAGTCAGGAGTTCGAGACCAGCCTGACCAACATGGTAAAACCTCGTCTCTACTAAAAACACAAAAATTAGCTGGGCATGGCAGCACATGCCGGTAATCCCAGCTACTCAGGAGGCTGAGGCAGGAAAATTGCTTGAACCCAGGAGGCGGAGGTTGCAGTGAGCCAAGATCATTGCACTCCAGCCTGGGCGACAGAGCGAGACTCTGGCTCAAAAGAAAAAAAGAGGGCCTAGAATTCAGTTCCAAGGTCTCTTCTAATTCTGACATTCTACAATTCTATTCTATAAAACAACTATTGAGGAGAAGTACCAGTTTTTAAGAAATCATAATTAAAACCAAGAATTTAATAGAACTAGGAAAGCACCAAGCAAACCTGTGCCTGAAGTACTCTCAGCTGTCTGTCTTGTTCTGTGAGGAACCGATATGCATCTGGAGATAGTCCCATCATTCCATTATCTGACTCAGTCTTGGGTGTGTGTACACACACTGTGCAAGGCTGTGGGTTACATGAGTCCATATGTGAAGGTAGTCTTGCCACAGGTGATGGTTCTGCCTTGCTGTGGGGAGAACAACCGTCCATAGCTCCCTGAGGTCTCAAGGCTATAGGACTACTTGAAGAACAGAATGCATTACAGTGGAGAGCTGGACATCCACTTGGGTGAAATAATGAATGCTTCTGAAGAGCTTCAGACTGAACATCTTGAATGGATCCAGCTGTATTTGCTCCTTGCCAAGAATTTAGTGAACTATATTGAATATGACTATGATGTTGACAACACCTGCAAACGTTTGTGGAACAGTAAGATGGCGGTGGGGGAGTAGGTATCTGAAGTTCCATTGGCCTTCCGGAATTATGGGGTAAAAAACCAAAATTATGTGGTTGGGACTGTGGGGCAACAGACGACTGCCTAGAATTAAGTGTGGAGGCTCTTACAGGATACTCTTTGTTTTGTACATTTCCAGCAGCAACTGCTTGGAGCTTTTCAAACATATCAGGAGATGGCCCATTATGAGAAGATGGTTTAACACTGTTCCTGGTATGCGGGTTCACTTTCTTGCAGGCAGGTGGCTGTCTTACTTTGCAGTGTCTCAAAAGAGCCGTATCCTGGTTTAACTGATTTGGTATTCCTCTCAAGGAAGGCTCTCCAGCTTCAACTTCTGGACTGTGTTTCTCATCATAAAGCTGGGGTTGCAATGGCTTCAAGTGTTCAGAGTGGTTAATCAAAGGAGAATTTTCATTATTCACCATTTCCAATGGAGCAGGCGAAGGGTTTGATTCTATGAAATTGCCATCCAACACAAGTGAAAGTTCAGGAACTGATGGTTGGATCTTAGAAATCTACAAATAAGAAAGAAACAGGAAAAAAAGTATTTTTTTACGAGAAAATGTATCCTTTATTTTCCTCAAACCAGTATTTCCCAGATCATATCTAATTACATATTAACAAGTGTTCATTCTTTATGTAGACCATCAGCAAATATTTTCTGGGCATGTTTTATGTGCTAACCTAGGAATACAATTTTAAGCAAAATAAACAAGGTTCTTGCCCTAAAAGAATACAACTAAGGCCGGGCGCGGTGGCTCAAGCCTGTAATCCCAGCACTTTGGGAGGCCGAGGCGGGTGGATCACGAGGTCAAGAGATCAAGACCATCCTGGTCAACATGGTGAAACCCCGTCTCTACCAAAAATACAAAAAAATTAGCTGGGCATGGTGGTGCGTGCCTGTAATCCCAGCTACTCAGGAGGCTGAGGCAGGAGAATTGCCTGAACCCAGGAGGCGGAGGTTGCGGTGAGCCGAGATCGCGCCATTGCACTCCAGCCTGGGTAACATGAGTGAAACTCCGTCTCAAAAAGAAAAAAAAAAAAAAAGAATACAACTAAACACTTCCCAAACTTATTTAATAATGGAACTCTTTTTATTAAAACACTAACACTGCTAAGATCACAAAACACAACATGAAAAACTGTTTTATACAACTTTTTAAATCCTCTCTCTGCAAAAAATAGAAATTATCACAGGCAGAATGTTTTCACAGACCTAGTAACAAATGCTTATGTACCTTAAATAGTAAAATCTTCCAATAAATATTTATCCACTAAGAAGTCACTCACTCTTATTCCTTCTATTGTTATCAACTAAGAGTTGGAAAGCAAAAAAGAGTAAACAAAATACTTGCTGTGATGAATTTGGTTATAATTTGATACTAACTTTAAAAAATCCTTCCCATTCCTTTTTCTTCTAAAATAAGTAATTACACCAATTAAACAACAATCTAAAATAACCCACAGGTTGGTAGCAATCCAAAAATTGTGACAAGAATTTTGGCAATTAACCTCTGAAAGCAAGTAGAATGTTTTCTCAGAATATAGTGATAAAAACCAGTGTCAAGCTCTATTGATAGCATATAATGTTGAGTCTATATGGTTATTAGCATCAGATTCTAAAACCAAACCTCCTGAATTAGAATCCCAACTTTACTACTAACTAATTGTATGATCTTGGGTAGATAATTTAACCAATCTATGGAATTTACTCTAGGAATAATAATCATACATGTTTATTACATATATATGACACACATGTATATATTATTACATATAATATGAATAATTATATGTAACTGTGAGATACTTATATCTCTATATAGAGATATATCCATAGAGATATAAATAGCTAGATATATCTAAGAATGATACTTAGGTTTCAGGTAGTATTATCTAGTGTTTTAACATGATGAGACTTATATCTCTAACCACAAAAGTGAATGTATTTTAAAATCAGTGATACCTTCTGACTCACTGGATGAGGACTAGGAATTGGTCTTGGAGAAAAATCTTCATCTTCAACACCAGAGTCATGATCATTTATTGGCATTTTTCCAGGAGATAACTTTTGGGAAGACCTAAAGAATAGAAGGGGAGACCAGAAAAGCCTTTGGTAATCCAGTGTTTGTTCTTTATTCTAGAAATTTAATGAAGTCCTTTAATAAGTTGCAGTAGTACTCAGATCAATTTAACTTAGTATCTGACAACCACAAATTATTTTATTTTGCAGGCCAGTGTTAGTTGACCAGGGAAGCTGTCCTAGTCAGCCTTAATAAACTACCCTACTTGCCTGATCATGGCAAGTTTAACCTTGTATTGTTAATGTCATAACAAATCAACAGTCACTGGGCACCCTCTAGTTGATCACTCTGATGAATACAGAATGAGACATAGTACTTACTGTCCAAAAATTTATAATCTGGCATTAAAGGCATATACTTAGTATATTAAACACACTGTATTACAAACCCTCTGTATTAAGAAGGAAAGCCAAATAAGGAATTATATTTCCTATGTAAATACTTTAAGAAATCAAGGTACTACTCTCCCATTTAGTCATGTATAGTCATTGTATCACAGATGGCATGCCCCGGAGAAACAGAAAATTTCTCAGTGCTGGTACAGAGTTTTAAAAGCTGAAATTAGTGTTTAAGACTAAAGATATGGAATACTATATGCAGCAGCCTTTTTCACATCCTATACTAGACAAAGTCTCTATAGTATGTGCAAAAAGAAAAGCCAGAATGAAGCTAACAGCACTCAAAATTAATGGGATCCCTACAAAAGCATCCTGCATTCTGTTTCATGCAAGTTGAATCCTCCCTAGCGGGGATAACAACAGAAACTCCAAGGCAGATTTGAAAATCAAACAGCAGGCCAGGTGTGGTGGCTCATGCCTGTAATCCCAGCACTTTGGGAGGCCGAGACAGGTGGATTACCTGAGGTCAGGAGTTCAAGACCAGCCTGGCCAACATGGTAAAACCCTGTCTCAAAAAAAAAAAAAAAAAGAAAATCAAATAGCAGAAGAGACCTTTTACCCTAAACCTTGATAGTCTGAAGAGACAGACTCTCACAGAGTTGTTCCTGTACAAGGTATTACAATGAAGCAATCAAAACATCTGCATGATGTTTAAGCAGAAATGAGTCTCCAACAGTACCACAAACCTTTTCTGACACCCAAGACAGCTTAAGATATATAATGTATTCTAAAGTGCTCAGTACAACATGGACAGGAAACAAGAGAGCCAGTGGCCCGAATAGGGTCAAAAGTTGCAGCAGGAACCTGCGCAAATCTGACCAAGACCAGATGCAAATGAAAGCACCTCAACAGACTACTGTAGCACAGATGGATGAGAATCATGTCACCCCATATCACCAATACTGACATACCATTAGTCCCTGCTACATTACACATAACCCCAGAGAAAAGGGAATAAAGAAACAACTTGAATTAACTAAAATTTGGTGTCTATAATCCAGTAGAATAAATAGGGGCCTAAAACAGATTTTTTTTTTTTTTTTTTTGAAACAAAGTCTCGTTCTTGTCCCCTAGGCTGGAGTGCAATGGTGCGATCTCGGCTCACTGCAACCTCCACCTCCCAGGTTCAAGCAATTCTCCTGCCTCAGCCTCCTGAATAGTTGGGATTACAGGTGCCTGCCACCACGCACAGCTAATTTTTGTATTTATAGTAGAGATGGGGTTTCACCATGTCGGCCAGGCTGTTCTCGAACTCGTGACCTCAGGTGATCCGCCCACCTTGGCCTCCCAAAGTGCTGGGATTACAGGCATAAGCCACCACACCCAGCCTAAAATAGATATTAAGTTCAATTACTAATATTTTTAAGTTATATATTTTTTGAACATCTGAGTTGTAGCATGGAATTAATATCTGTTTTGTACTTATGATGAACATATACACAAAACTGTTGACACTGAGCAATAAAATCCATTTCTTAGTTTTTTTGGGGAACAGATAGAGTCTTGCTCTGTTGCTCAGGCTGGAGTGCAGTGGCACGATTTCAGCTCACAGGAACCTCCACCTCCAAGGTTCGAGTGATTCTCGAGCCTCAGCAATCTAGTAGCTTGGACTACAGGTGCATGCCACCATGCCCGGCTAATTTTTGGAATTTTAGTAGAGACAGAGTTTCACCATGTTGGCCAGGCTGGTCTTGAACTCCTGATTTCAGATGATCCACACACTTGGCCTCCTAAAGTGCTGGGATTGCAGCTGTGAGCCACCGTGCTGGGTCGGGAATATCTTCTTTACCACAAAAGGTAGAATATACTGACCCAAGAAGTCACAGCCTTTATTTAATTAATATTCTCCAAGTGTGTTTTATAAGTAATTTTTTTTTTTAGGTAGGAGTTACGTTTTTTTTTGAAACAGGGTCTCACACCGTCGCCCAGGCTGCAGTGCAGCAGCAGGATCTCAGCTCACTGAAACCTCTGCCTCCTGGGTTCAAGCAATTCTCCCACCTCAGCCTACCAAGTACCTGGGATTAGAAGCATGCTCCACATGTCCGGCTAATTTTTGTATTTTTAGTAGAGACAGGGTTTCACCATATTGGCCAGGCTGGTCTCAAACTCCTGACCTCAGGTGATCTACCTGCCTTGACCTCCCAAGGTGCTGGGATAACAGGCGTGAGCCATCATACACAGCTAGTAGTTACTTTTATAGTAGTTTATCTGACAGGTCCAGATTTAAAACTGTAAGGAAGGGTTAAGCACAATGGTTCACACATGTAATCCCAGCACTTTGGGAGGCCAAGGCAGAAGGATCAGTTGAGGCTTAGGAGCTCGAAAACGGCCTGGCCAATAAAGCGAGACCCCATATCTAATTTAAAAATTAAAATAAGAAACTTATAATGAAAGAAAGAACAAACAGAAAGCATCAAACAAAACAAGAAGCAGATTCTTTCTAAGCAAGACAACTTCTTGACAAATACTTCTGTGTTTCTCCTATATAATACATCAGCCCAAATGAAAACCATATCAGAATTGCCATTTCATTAAAATTACTATCCAACTTCCTAGTAAATATGAAGGAATGCATTTAAAGCAAAGACACCTATGGTACATAAGATTTAAAAACTGTTTCATCAGAAATAACTTACACTCTGGCAGGGCGCAGTGGCTCACGCCTGTAATCCTAGCACTTTGGGAGGCCAATGCGGGCAGATCACGAGGTCAGGAGATCAAGACCATCCTGGCCAACATGATGAAACCCCATCTCTACCTAAAATACTAAAAAATTAGCTGGGTGTGGTGGTGCACGCCTGTAGTCCCAGCTACTTGGGAGACTGAGGCAGGAGAATTGCTTGAACCCAGGGGGCAGAGGTTGCAGTGAGCTGAGATTGTGCCACTGCACTCCAGCCTGGGCAACAGAGAGAGACTCCATCTCAAAAAAAAAAAAAAAAGAAATAACTTAGAGTTATTTTAATTACTCACCAAAAACTAATAAATGTAATTAAAAAAAAATACACATAATAAGAAAAAGATCTTTTACCTCTTAATTGAAAAATTCTTGGAAGCCTTACTGAAAAACTCTGTTTCTGCAGTTTGGCTTTCAGCACTCAATTCACAACAGATTGGATTTTTGTCAGGAGGTTCAACATTCTGAAATGAAGTAGGTCATATTTTGAAATCTGACTTAAATAAAAACACCAAAGAATTCTATTTAGTTGAAAAGTAGCTCTGAAACACTAGATGTGGGAGTGGCAAACTTCTGATTTCTGTAATTGTAGCCCTCTTTTATAAACTGTCCACTTTCCTGCTACATAAGTGAAAGAGAAAAGTTAATCACCTGTATTATAATCACAAATTCAGTGAATATAACTATGAACTGAGAATACCATCTAAATAAAACAGTAAATGATGTCTCTAAAACAGAAATAAAATATTAGATCTCAGTTAAGATTATATTTATAATTAAAATATATGTAATTATATATAAACATTTATATATAACATAATATATAAAATATATTGTGTATATTATACAATACGAATATATAATATAAAATATATTTATATAGAATATACAAATTTATAAACTTTACATGATCTCCAAGAAGGTACTAAATAAGATCTGAGTGGAAAGGCATGGTTATTTAGAGGTATTCAGTATTTTTCTAATATAAAAAAGAATGTACTTTTATTATTGGTCTGAGATCTAAAATAACCAATAATTTTACTGAAAAACAGCCTTTGAATATCTTCACATAATGACATCTAGTTTCAAAGGTCTACTTTTTCTTTTCTTTTTGAGACAGAGCTTTGTTCTTGTTGCCCAGGCTGGAGTGCAATGGCAATCTCAGCTCACTCATCCCAACTTCCGCCTAACCTGGGTTCAAGCGATTCTCCTGCCTCAGCCTCCCAAGTAGCTAGGATTACGGGCGCCTGCCACCATGCTGGGCTAATTTTTGCATCTTTTGTAGAGACAGGTTTCACCATGTTGGCCAGGCTGGTTTCAAACTCCCCACCTCAGGTGATCCGACTGCCTTGGCCACCCAAAGTGCTGGGTTTACAGGTGTAAGCCATCATGTCTGGACTAAAGATCTACTTTTTCTTTGATCATCATCTAGTTGTGTTTCTAGGTATTTTATTAGATGATACAGTAACAATCTATTCTGCTTCTTTAGATATATAACATAAATAATAGACTTTAAGTATAAAAAACCATTTGTTATTCCCACACATTTTTAAAATAATACAGTCACAGTCAGGTGCGGTGGCTCATGCCTATAATCCCAGCACTTTCGGAGGCCAAGGCAGGTGGATCACCTAAAGTGTCAGGAGTTCGAGACTAGTGTGGGCAACATGGTGAAACTCTGTCTCTACTGCAAATACAAAAAAAAAAAAAAAAATTAGCTGGGCATGGAGGTGGGTGCCTATTAATCCCAGCTACCTCAGGAAGCTAAGCTGGAGAATCACTTGAACCTAGGAGGCAAAGGTTGCCGTAAGCCAAGATCACACTACTGCATTCCAGCCTAGGTGACAGAGTAAGACTCTGTTGAAAAAAAAAAAAAAAAAAGGCAGTCAGGACAAAGAAAAGTATCGAGATCCCACAAAGTTAACCTTCAAAAGTATAAAATGATAGAACATATGAACAACTGACATATTCTTCAAAGATTTTAAAAAAACATGGCCAAGTTATTCTGTGGGTAACCTCTGGTTGTCATTATAATTTGGTTGAAAACATAATCTAAGATTTACTAAAAAAAAAATTTAACCACAAATGAATAAAGTTAGTATTTAATAAGATTATTTATAAGTGAACAAAGCATAATAGTTTGGATTACTATTTTAAAGGGTAAAAGTTGTTGGGCTTAAACTGCCAATGTGCAAAACCCTAAACAGTCGCTAACGTACTAGATAATCAAATCACTTACTTTGAAAAGATGTAATGTTTCCTTATTGGTTAGCAACTGAAACCGAAAGTCAGGTATCTTGCCATCACAAGGGAAGCATTCATAAAACTCAGGCTCCTTATGTGTCACAGAATAGAGAACTATGATGAAATTTCCAGATTCTGAAAAAACCCTGCACAAAAAAATGCCATTTAATTAAAATTTAATGAGAATAACATGATTACACTCAAATAACTTCATGTGAGTCTCCCAATCTAGTTAACAAAATAGACTAAAAGGTCCAATATTTGTTAAAAAACTGAGTCCCACCACTTAGGGAGGCCAAAGGTGGGAGGATTGCTTGAGGCCAGGAGTTTAAGACCAGCCTGGTAAACATAGCGAGACCCCTCTTCTCTACAAAAAAAAAAAAAAAAAAAAATTTTTTTAACTTAGTTGGGCCTGGTGGCTCACACCTATAGTCCCAGTTAATGGGGAGACAGAGGTGGGAGAATTAAACCCAAGAGTTTGGATGCAGTGAGCCATGAACACATCACTGCACTCCAGCCTCAGCAACAGGACTTTTCTTGGTCCTGACTGCATTATTTTAAAATTATGTGGGGGCCAGGCACAGTGACTCACGCCTGTAATCCCAGCACTTTGGGAGTTGAGGTGGGCAGATCACTGGAAGTCAGGAGTTCCAGACCAGCCTGGCCACATGGTGAAACCCCATCTCTACTAAAAATACAAAAATTAGCCGGGCGTGGTGGCGGGTGCCTGTAATCCCAGCGAATCCGGAGGCTGAGATAGGGAGAATAGCTTGAACCTGGGAGGGGGAGGTTGCAGTGAGCTGAGATCGCCCCATTGCACTCCAGCCTGAATGACAGAGCGAGACTCTGTCTAAAAAAGAAAAAATTAGAGAGCAATTCAAAATTAATTTTACTGAGGATTTTACTGTTGATATGAACTTAAAGCAGCATCGGCAATTGATGATAAAACTTTACTAAATCATAGCAAACAATCTAAAACTAACATTTAATTTCTGCTATCTAAATATAACTAATCATCTTGAAAAGTTAAAATAAATGTAAAGAGTAGAACTCCAAAAGCATCTGAAGAAAATACAAGTAATTGTTTTACTTCAGTAAATACACTTGGAGTGGGTAAATCTTTTCTAAGCATGATAGGAAAAAATATTAGTAAATATGACCAAAAATCAGTAAGTCTATTTGGGAAAAATACTTTTTTTTTTTTTGAGACAGAGTCTTGCTCTGTTGCCCAGGCTGGAGTGCAGTGGCACGATCTTGGCTCACTGCAACCTCCACCTCCCAGGCTCAAGCGATTCTCCAGCCTCAGTCTCCCGAGTAGCTAGGATTACAGGTGCATGCCACCATGCCTGGCTAATTTTTGCATCTTTAGTAGAGACAGGGTTTCAACATATTGGCTGGGCTAATCTTGAACTCCTGACCTGGTGATGCACCCGCCTCAGCCTCCCAGAGTGCTGGGATTACAGGTGTGAGCTACCTTGCCCGGCCGGGAAAAATCCTGTTAAACAAACTTAAATGACAATATGGGGGGGAAACTTTTGCTATATATTACAAATATATATTTTTCCTTGTATTTTTTTTCTTTTGAGACGGAGCTTCGCTCTTGTTGCCCAGGCTGAAGTGCAATGACACTTCTCAGCTCACTGCAACCTCCACCTCCTGGATTTAAGCAATTCTCCTGCCTCAGCCTCCCAAGTAGCTGGGATTACAGGCATATTACACATAGAGAGAGAGCTTGCTAGTACAAACTAGCTCTTACAAAGCAATATGAAAAGATGCACAACTTAAGAGAAAAATGGCCAAAGACACGACTAGGCAGTTCCTAGAAGATGATGTTATAAAACACTGGAAAAGATTATTTTTCATCTATCAGATTAGCAAAGGTCAAAAGTTTAACAACAGCCCTCCACTTACCTCTCTGAGCTCATCTCCTGCTACTCCCCTCTTCCTTCACTCCTCTCTAGCCACAGTGGCCTCTTTGCCATTCCTTGAAGATGTAAGGTGATCTTTCACCCAGGGTCCTTATACTTAACACATCTTTTGCCTAGGACAGTGCCCCAGACAGTCTGACATGGCTTACTCTCACCTCAAGTCTTTGCCTCCCTGATCACCTATTTAAATTGCAACTCTTTACCTGCCACTATCATTCAGACACACAGCATCCTCCTCTCTGGCTTTATTTTTCTCCATAGTACTTATCCCCTTTTAACATCCTATTTATTTTACTTATTCTGTTTATTGCCTATCTCTGCAGGACTTTTATTTTATTTTTTTGTCACCCAGGCTGGAGTGTAGTGGTGCAATCTCAGCTCACCGTAACTTCTGCCTCCCAGATTCAAGTGATTCTCCTGCCTCAGGCTCCCAAGTAGCTGGGATTACAGGTGTGCTCCACCACGCCTGGCTAGTTTTTGCCTTTTTAGTAGAGATGGGGTTTTGCCGCATTGGCCAAGCTGGTCTCTAATTCCTGGCCTTAAGTGATTCACCCACCTCAGCCTCCCAAAGTGTTGGGATTACAGGTGTGAGCCACCATACCCAGCCTATTTTATTTTTTTTAGCAGGGTCTCACTGTGTTGTCCAGGCTGGAGTGCAGTGGCACAATCATGGCTCACTGCAGCCTGAACTCGGGTTCAAGCGATCTTCCCATATCGGCCTCCTGAATAGCTGGGACTACAGGCATGTGTCACTATACCCGGCTAACTTTGTTTTCTTTTTTTTTGTAGAGACAAAGTCTTGCTATGGTACCCAGGCTGGCCTGGAACACCTGGCCTCAAACAATCCTATCTCAGCCTCCCAAAGTGCTGCAATTACAGATGTGAGACACCATGCCTGGTCTGGGGACCTTTATTTTGTTTACTCTCATCCCCAACATCATGAACATAATAGATATTAGGTGCTCAATAAATATTTCTTCCACAGTGTTAGTGCAGGTAGAGAAAAAAGGCACTCTTATGTACTGCTAGAAAAATTATAAATTGGTGCAGTCTTTTTGAAGGGCAATTTGGCAATATCTACCAAATTTAAAATTACATACTCTTTGGCCAAGAAAAAAAACACTTTTAGAAATTTATCCTACAAATACACTAGCATATGCACACAAAAATGTATACATAAAATGTTCAGTCTACCACTATGTGCAAGACTAAAGAGATAGTTTTAAAAATGCAATATTATATACTCTTCAGTTGTAAAATATATACATTAAATCTATATATGCCAACATGTAATGATCTCCAAGGTATAATTCATACAGAAAAAAGCAACATACGGAAAAGAAAGGATGCTAGGCTGGGCGCAGTGGCTGACGCCTGTAATCCCAACACCTGGGAGGCCGAGAAGGACGGATCATGAGGTCAGGAGTTCAAGATCAGCCTGTCCAATATAGTAAAACCCCATCTCTACTAAAAAACACAAAAATTAGCCGGGCATGGTGGTGCATGGAGGTAGTCCCAGCTACTCAGGAGGCTGAGGCAGGAGAATCACTTGAACCCAGGAAGCAGAGGTTACAGTGAGCTGAGATCACACCACTGCATGCCAGCCTGGGGGAGAGTGAGACTCCGTTTCAAGGGGAAAAAAAAAAAAAAGAAAGAAAAGGAAGGATGCTATGTTCCCATTTGTGGTTCAATTTTTACAGGCCAGGAAAAGGTGATACTTGTCTATGTACTGACTATTTCAGGAAGGAAGCATAAGATACCACATAGTATTGATTGCCTCTAACAACAGGGTTTGGGAAATGGGGTGGAAGAGAGATGTAATTTTATTGTATATATTTATGTACATCAATTTATTACCATGTACTTGTATTGGCTTTTCAATATAGTTTTTTTTTTTTGAAGTCTTTTATAGCCACCCAAGGTAGATAAAAATAGACCTTCTCATTTAATAGACAAAGAATGTAAGAGACAAATATTGGCATCATGTACAAACTAAAATTAAATGAGTTGAGGTTAAAAGTAAAGTTTCCCTAACTATTAATTCCAATGCTTAGGCTTCAGTGCCAGGAAATTAAAAATCTTGTCTCAAATATTTCTTGGTGTATTAGTAGCAACACTGTGAAACTTAATAAAACACCAGTAAGGTAACAAATTCAAACTCATTTGCAGTCATTTCACTGAAAGTTAATCTCCTTAATTATAAAACAGGATGCTACAGGAGATAATCTATATGTTTTTTTTTTTTTTCACCCCTAAAAGGTTTCTGTTCTGTGCTCAGGCAAGTGAATTCCTTGGTATTTCCATGTATACTGCAACCTCATTTTTTAAATCTTGTTTTATTCTCATTTAATATAAGGTTTGTTTTTTTCTTAACGTACGTGTTTATTACAAGTATTGTAAAAGGTTAAGGCATAACATGAATTTTAAATGAGACCATAAACTATGAATGGGGGAAAAGATCAAAATAAAGTACTACAGAATAAAATATCACTTGCCTTTCTTGAACAGAGGAATTGAATATGTATCGCAAACAGCAAGCCCATACCTGAGGACTATAGATATGTATAATTCCAGACAGCCAACTAAAAGAAAAAGATTGAAATTGAAAACCATAGTCATTTACATATATAGCATACTTTACATTCTTCCTAAGATGATAAGGTAGATGTATGGCTTTTATCAGCCATACATTAAGGAGCCTTACTAATAAGAAATCTAAAAACACCACACCATGCTGATAATTAAGAGGAAAAATATATAGACATCTGTATCTACATAACTATATCGATATATATAGAGACAGACATATAGATACATATCTAGAGAGAAAGAAAGAGAGCAAGCACGTGCATCTCTGTCCTCTTCTACCTGAGGTGTGGCAAAGAAAATGGTTAACAGAGATAAAAGCAGTATACTAGAAGGAATTAGCTTGGACTGTAAAGAATGGGCTGAAATAGCACAGACTAGTTTGTAGACTAAAACTACTTCATAGAGTTGCTGAGGATTAAATAATATAACATATATAGGTAGTCAAAAACACAGAAGGCTCTTAATATTTACTTAAGCATTAACAACCCATTGCCTATACTACAGCAAACTATAAGTAGATTTCATGGTCTAGAGAACATTTGTGCATTCTCATTCACTTTGCACATGCCATTCCCTTACATGGGTTCCCTTCCCCATCAATCTTCCCTTCTACTATCCAAATAATTAAAGCTGTAGCTCAAGTTTGTCTTCTCTAGGAAAATGCTCCCTATCATATCTTTCTTACAAATACTAAGTGTTCACTTTCTATAATCGTCATTTTATAGTAAATCATATACTTTATTTTTCTGTGTATGAATATTTGAATTTTTTTTTTTTTTTTTAAGACAGACTGGCTCTGTCACCCAGGCTGGAATGCAATGGCATAATCTCGGCTCATTGCAACCTCTGCTTCCCAGGTTCAAGCAATTCTCCTGCCTCAGCCTCCCAAGTAGCTGGGATTACATATGCGCATCACCATACCCAGCTAATTTTTTGTATTTTTAGTAGAAATGGGGTTTACCACGTTAGCCGGGCTGGTCTCGAACTCCTGACCTCAGGTGATCTGCCTGCCTCGGCCACCCAAAGTGCTGGGATTACAGGCGTGAGCCACCATGCCCGGCCACAGAATTCAACTTTTATATATTGGAGTTCTTCCTAAGATTGGGCAACATCTGGCCGAGCACAATGGCTCACGCCTGTATTCCCAACACTTTGGGAGGCTGAGGTGGGTGGATATTTGAGGCCAGGAGTTTGAGACCAGCCTGGCCAACATGGTAAAACCCCATCTCTACTAAAAACACAAAAATTAGCCAGACATGGTAGTGCATGCTTGTAATCCCAGCTACTTGGGAGGCTGAGGCACGAGAATCACTTAAACCCGGGGGACAGAGGTTGTAGTGAGCTGATATGTTGCCACTGCACTCCAGTCTGGGCAACAGAGACTCCATCTCAAAAAAAAAAAAAAAAAAAAGAGAGAGATTGTGCAAAATCTTCTTTTAGCTGATTCTACTAGTAAAATAAGAAAACTTGGCCAGGCACAGTGGCTCACATCCGTAGTCCCAGCACTTTGGGAGGCCGAGGCAGGTGGATCACAAGGTCAGGAGATCGAGACCATCCTGGCCAATATGGTGAAATCCTGTTTCTACTAAAAATACAAAAATTATCTGAGCGTAATGGCGCTCGCCTGTAGTCCTAGCTACTTGGGAGGCTGAGGCAGGAGAATTGCTTGAACCTGGGAGGCAGAGGATACAGTGAACTGAGATTGTGCCACTGCACTCCAGCCTGGCAACAGAGCAAGACTCCATCTCAAAAAAAACAAAAAACAAAAAAAACAAACCTGACAACTACTTGCCTTTGTGGCTTTATAAAATGATCTAAATATGCATAGTACAAGTGAGACATATGCTTATCATATACATTTGAATATTTGGCTGATAAGGCTTTCATAAATAATGTAATACTTACATTCCCACTAATGGTAAAGAATAAACCTTGGGATCAGATTCCAACAAAAGTAACAATTTTCGTGTTTCATCCATGGTAAGATATCTAAACAGAAGACATTCATGTGAAAATAACTGAAAGTATGTACTTTTTACCTAAAAGACATAATCTAAACATTGAAGCATACTTTAGACAGGGGAGATAATTCAAATGAACATTGTCTCACACACACAAAAGAAACAGTTCAAAGTATTTGACTCAGTAAAAAAGACCCTGGTAGGAGGAAGAGATTAAAGAGATTTAATACCTTAAAACTTACATTTATACATTAAAATGGACACTGAAGATTACATACCTTTTTAAAGTTTTGCTCTATAACTTTATTTACAATTTACTTTAATCAAGAGCATTAACATTAAGGCAGGCAATTTCAGAACCAAGAGGTTTCCTTAGGAGAAGTGAATTCCCTATTACCGGAAAATGTTCATGCATCCAAGTGATTTGACAAGACTGCAACAGATGTGACTTCTAACAGAAAGAGGCTGAATTAGGAGAGGTATAATCAACCTTCTATGTACCATATTCCTCCAACCACTGTCAAAGGACTTTGGAACCATCACGATAAAACCCAAAAGCTCACTCTTCCCTAAAAGGACATTATACTATATTTATTATATTTATTATTAACAGTAAGTTAGAATACAAAAAAAAAAAGTAGAATTGTTAATTTTATTGTTATGTCTTTCTTTAAGAACAACGCCAGTAGTGAGCCAGGCATGGTGACTGACACCTGTAATCCCAGCACTTTCAGAGGCCTAGGCAGGCAGATCACTTGAGGTCAGGAGTTTGAGACCAACCTGGCCAACATGGCAAAACCCAGTCTCTACTGAAAATACAAAAATAAAACTAGCTGGACATCATTGTGCATTCCTGTAATCCCAGCTACTCAAGAGGCCAAGGCAGGAAAATCACTTGAACCTAGGAAGCGAAGGTTGCAGTAAGCCAAGATTGCGCTACTGCACTACAGCCTGGGACACAGTGAGACTGTCTCAAAAACAAAAACAATGCCATTAGTGATATAAGGCCTTGGAAGTACCACTGATGATATATTGTATTGCTATAATAACACTAAAACACAAAGACAATACATTTGTCAGGTCTTTTGACAAGAATACTAAGCCTGATTTGGCATAAGATTTACATATCAACAATGACACATCTATTTTGAAAGTTCTCCCTCATGTCTTGCCCATCTGATAAATTCCTACTCCTTAAAAGAATTAGTTCAGGCTTTCCATGATTTCCCCAGGGAAGTTGGACATTCCCCCGCCCCCACTTTCCCAGCACTGTATATAAACCTCCATTATAAAACACCATGTTCAGATGTCAACATATTCAATGGATGGTAAGCATAATTTTTAATCTATTTATTTCCAATGTCTAACATAATACCTATTTCATAATGGGCCCTAGTAAATATTAGGGTGTATAAAGAGCAAATGTCAACTTTTTTTAATGATGGTGTGTCACTATGTTGTCCTAGCTGGAGAGCAGTGGCTATTCACAGTGCTCACTACAGCCTCAAAATCCTAAGCTCAAGCCATCCTCCTGCCTCAGTCTCCCAAGCAGCTGGGAATACAGCTGTGTGCCATTGCACCTAGCATAGCAAATGCCACAAATTTGACAGATGATTCTAGATCAGAAGGGGCAAGGAGAATAGGTAACTGAACAGAATACTGAACATCCTGGTTATTACCAACATGCCCAGCAGTCACAGATGAGTAATTCCAAGAAAGGTAAATTCATGCTACACCAGTAAATGGGCATGGGTACTAAGGAAAACAAATTAATTGGTTAATTTAAACAAAAAATCCCATGTCCTTCTTGAGAGGTACTTTTATTACTTCAAGAAAATTAAATGTTTCATTTAACTCAAACATTTTTTGCTCACTTTTGAATATTCCATGATTTTGGAATACGCCAACAATTTTTCCTTTAGGCCACTCCAATCAGAAAGTACCACTCTGGGGAGAATGTGGTTCTGAAGAGGTATTTTTAGAGAATAAGGCTTCGAATTGAGTGTACTTTGGCAAACATTTTTAGATCTAAAGGCCTAACAGGAACTAGGGTGGAGTCACTGGGAAATGAAGCCAGAAGTGTAATACTTGGAGTGGCCTCTGGTCAAACTTTAAAGCAGAGAGTGCTTATATTGTCTAACCTAGATTTGTAGACAATAGATTAATTAAAAACTGGAGAGGATTCTAATCCAGCTCTGTGAAGAAACTCCACCCTCAAGTAGTTGGCAATTCGGTAAGCAAGCGTACTGTAACTTTTTATTTAATTATCTCCTTTCTCTATCTGCAATGTTCATGATTCATAGTTAAAACCCCATACTATAAATAAATTCACCAGCCTCCCTTGGGTTTATAATTAGTCAGATTATAGTTAAGAAAAAAATGACCTAAACCTAAATAAAATATGAAGAACAATATAGAACATAATTTCTTACATTTTGAAATAATAATTAACCAATTTTAATATAATTTTTATCACCACCTTTTTTTTTTTTACTCTCATGACAGACTACAATTTTTTTTTTTTTTTTTTTTTTTTTTTTTTAATAACTGAGGTCTTCATGCCTGTAA
Organism: Sapajus apella; assembly: GCF_009761245.1. Lineage (NCBI taxonomy): Eukaryota > Metazoa > Chordata > Mammalia > Primates > Cebidae > Sapajus > Sapajus apella. The sequence continues at coordinate 19,249,897 of NW_022437002.1, forward strand.
AGTCAGCACTTTGGAAGGCCAAGGCAGGAGAAACACTTGAAGTCAGGAGTTCAAGACCAGCCTGGCCAACATGGTGAAACCCCATCTCTACAAAAATTACAAAATTATCAAAGTACAAAAATTATCAGCTGGAAACACTGAAGACAGAAACAAAAAAAAAAAAAAGAAGAAAAAGAAAAAAAAAAATACAATAATTAGCCAGGTGTGATGGCATGCACCTATAATCCCAGCTACTTGGGAGGCTGAGGTAGGAGGATTGCCTGAACCCGGGAGGTGGAGGTTGCAGTGAACTGAGATCACACCACTGCACTACAGTGACAGAACAAGACACCATCTCAAAAAAGAACTGAGTTCTCCAGGCATCAAACATTATGCCCACTCAATTTTGTCTTTTTTTTTTTTTCCGAAATGGAGTTTCTTTTGCCCAGGCTGGAGTACAGTGGTAAGATCTTGGCTCACTGCAACCTCCACCTCCCAGGTTCAAGCGATATTCCCACTTCAACCTCATGAGTAGCTGGGACTACAGTGTGCGCCACCATGCTCAGCTAATTTTTGTATTTTTAGTAGAGAAGGGGTTTCATCATGTTGGCCAGACTGATCTTCAACTTCTGACCTCAGGTAATTCGCCCACCTGGGACTCCCAAAGTACTGGGATTACAGGCATGAGCCAGCGTGCCGGGCCCTACTACCAATTTTTTGTAGGTGGTGGCACAACTTAAAAAAAGCTTTACATTCAACAAAAATAAACAACTTCATTTTTTACTTTCCCTAGTTATTGAGCAAGCCACTGTATCTCTAGCATATAAACTGCACAATTATTTCATATTACATGGACATTCTGAAAATATACTAATCCAACTAAAATTTAGATTAATGTATCTTTTACTTACCCATATTTATAAGTCCCTTGAATTTGAGAAATATTCAGATTACTGCTCAAATTTCTTGCCAGAGCTGTTGGAATAATGGGGATGGGCTTCACAGGTGTGCATTTAAAGTTATTTGCTAGAGTTACTGCTGCCCAGTGCAAGTCAAAATCCACAGTGTCCAAATTCTCCCTGGAAGTGATATGAGCTCTTAGGGAAAGCAGCTTACCACAGTCCAAGGAATCTTTGCTACATATATGGCACTGTAGAGCCTGAGAAATCAATATTAAATAATTATTTAGAAACTTTGAAATGTGTCCATATCTCTAAAGTTTACTTTCTACTGGTACATATATATATATAAAATCTTACACTAATAAAATTAAATGAGTTCTGATTTACAACATTTCAGTTCCTATTTACTCTACATGACCAAAAGATTATGTGAATAATTATATCAAAGAAAATAAGATTTACTGTCCCAAGCTCCACTACACATTCCCATTATAAATATCCCAGCAGCACTTAAGTCTTATTGGGTAGTCACCCCCAATAAATATTTACTACATGGGGAAAAAATGGTAATAAAATAAATCTTTTTGGGTTTTTTTGAGACAGAGTCTTGCTTTCCTGCCCAGGCTGGAGTGCAGTGGTGGGATCTCAGCTCAATGTAACCTCCGCTTCCTAGGTTCAGGCAATTCTCCTGCCTCTGTCTCCTGAGCAGCTGGGATTTTACACATGTGTGCCACCACACCCGGCTAATTTTTTGTACTTTTACTAGAGATGGGGTATCACCATGTTGACCAGGCTGGTCTTGAAGTCTTGACCTCAAGTGATCAACCCACCTCAGCTTTCCAAAGTGCCAGGATTACAGGTGTGAACCACCACACCTGGCCTCATAAAATAATTCTGATTCAGTCTCAGAGAATCTAAAGTCCATTCCTCTTTGATTCCTTTCTTGTTACCACAAATTGTGAAGTTAGCTCTCCCTCTGTATTTGCTCATGTCCACTATGTCCTTCCTAGTTTCACAGCTACCATTGTACTATAGGTTAATCAATCCCTCTGTAATACGTACCCACCCAACTACTACAATGGCTCCTCTCTCTAACTTCCGTCAGCCCAGCCTATCAGGTTAACTATTTCTGATTTGACAGTATTTCCTTTTTCCAGGAACCTTCAATTACTACATGGTCCACATGACAAAGTTCAAATTCCTTAAGCTGGGAGACAAGGCTCTTTTTTCTTGAGACAGGGTCTTGCTCCCACCAAGGCTGGAGTGCAGTGGTGTGACCATAGCTCATTGCATCCTCAACCTCCTGGGCTCAAGTGATCCACCTGCCTCAGCCTCCCAGAGTGTTGGGATTACAGGCATGGGCCACCATGCCCAGTTGGGGCTCTCTATAATCTGACCAAACTAATACTCCAGTCTGACTACCCACAAATTCAGCAAAAATGTATACCCTAAACATTACCCTAAGTATATCTTGAATTTTCTTATCTTGATTACACTGTTTCTTCTGAAATGACACTCATATCACTTACCTAGAATTTTTGCCCTCAGAAACACATTTAGTTGGATTTTAGGCCCATAATAATCTAATCAAATTATTATTAATAATTCTCAAGTATGGGTTTACTAAAATACAACATATTAAACATAGTTTGATTCTTGTGTTGAATTAAGAATAATCAAGTTATCAATGAATCTCACCTTTAAAGCTGAACTAAAGTCATCTGCACTGTGAACTATCATTTCTCTTGAACAAAGTTCTTGAGTATGAACTTTGCATGGAATCAAAAAGTCCCCAGGAAGAGAAGCAGTAGGGGTTATTTCTAAGCATTCAGGTACTTCTCGACCAGGATCAAAGCGATCTACTGTCAATGTCACACCTTCTTCATCTGTAGAACAAAAATGACAGCCATGATATAGCATACTAATTAAAAATGCGAAATCAACCAAGCAAGGCTACATTTAGGAAAGTACTTTGTTCATACCAATAGTATTACTAAACTTTTAAGTACTAAACTAAAATCTTACCCTATACTAAACTCTTACAATAGTATACAAAACTCTTATTTGCTTATATATTCTTCCATGTGACCAGATAGTAAAGTCTGTAATAGATAGTTTTACCCATCTTCATATCCTTGGTACACAGCAAAGAAAATTGGTACAAAGCAAATACAATAAATAGTTGGCCAAACCAATAAATTCAATTGCAGTCATACAAATAACTTTTAAAAAATGTTTCCTTGTGTCAATGGGGTCTCCTTAAGTTATGCGAGCTGGTCTTGAACTCCTAGATTCAAGCCAGCCTTCTACCTCAGCCTCCCATCTCAGTCTCCCAACATGCTGGGATTACAGAGTGAGCACTGGTCAATTTTTATAAGTGTATTACCTTCGTCTACTGTCAGAGAACCAAGTAAAAAGCATGACGAATTTTTTTTATTCTGCTTAGCATGACGATAAGCAAGTTGGATGGTCTTTTTAGTCACCACAAGCTTTGGATTTCTGAAAAATAACAAGTCTTTTATGAATATGGTGGAACTCATATCTTAAAAAAAAACCCTCCTACCATAAAATGCTGTCTAAATTATAACACACATTTTTAAAAATGTACAAAAAGATCATTGTCAGAAAATCCCATGGTCAAAGGCAGGGGATAGGGATGGCAACCTAGAAACTAGAATGGCAATAAACAGGCATTGAAACTATAGCTGTTCTCCAGGCATTTTGTTAGCTTTATGAACTCAGCAGGTAGGTCTCTTGTTTTGGTAAGTAAATTTTGATTGAAAACAGTCACATCAATTTGTTTACATACTGTGTATGGGCTTCAGATATTAGCATTACAGTAGTGCCCCCTTATCTCTGGGAGGCATGTTCCACACCCCCAGTGGATGTCTGAAACCACAGATAGTAACAAATCCTATGTTTACTATGTTTTTTTCCTATACATACATATCTATGATAAAGCTTAATTTATAAATTAGGCATAGTAAGTGATTAACAACAATAACTAATAAAATAGAATAATTTTAATAGTATACTCTAATAAAAGTTGTATGAAGGTAGTCTCTCTCTCAAAATACTATATTGTACCGTACTGTGGGTAACTGAAACCATGGACAGTGAAACCATGTCTAAAGTGGGGAAACTATTGTATTGAATACAAAATATAGCATGATTTAAATGTTTTTTAAAAATGTAAGAGGAAAACCAAAATATGAGGAAGGAATAAGATACTATGAAAAAAAGACCAGGCAAATTTGAGTAAAAAAGCCATACAGAACTTACAGAAATAAAAAATATAATTTGTAAAAATTCAATGAGTTATAATTGGGTACAGGCACACAAATGTATATTATTATTCTATTAACTATGCATATATACTGTAAGTATCCTTTCATATACATGGTACATGGCCACATTTGAAAAACCTAAACGAATAGGTGAGATGGCAGCTAAGCATAGCTAAAGAGAAAATAAGCAGACTTGAAAAACAATGGAAATTACTCAAAATGTACAAAAAGACAACAATAAAAAAAAATAAAAACAGGTCTAACAATTATTTAGTTGAACTTCCATAAGACTCTCTCTATTTTTGTCAATGGTACCACCCTTCTCTGCTAAATAGTTTTGAGCCTGAATACTTTCTGGCTTGTATCTTTCCTTCAGTTCCTCTATTCAGGCAATCATCAAATACGACAAACTATTTCTTCGAAACACCTTGTTTCATTCTTTCCTCTTGATCTGAATACTGCCACATTGCTCTAAGTCCTTATAATATACATAATAGATGACATTTATGGAACACTTTCTATTCTAGGCTGTGACAATTGCTTCAGAGTCTTATTTAACCCCTACAAGAGAACTATGAAACTGGTATTATAACAGTCATTTTATAAATAAGGAAACTGATCCTTGGCTATTTTACTGAGGTCACATAAATAAGTAGTAGTAGAATCAGGATTTGATTCCCTAGGCAGTCTGGCTCCAGTTACTGTACCTTTTTTTTTTCTTACTTTGTTTTTTTAACTTTTATTTTAATTTTTTATTGAGACAAGGTCTCACCTTGTTGCCCAGGCTCGTTTCAAATTCCTGGCTTCAAGCAATCCTCCTGCCTCAACCTCCCAAAGTGCCGCCAGGATTACAGGTGTGAGCCACCACGCCCAACCCAGTTATAGCACCTTAAACCATTATAGTATACAACTATGTGATTAAAGAAAAGCATCTTGACGCTAGGCTGACTCTAAGCTCTCCCTACAATAATCCATCCATCTTAGAATACTACTTTTAGCTGATTCCCTTTTCAACCTCAGCCCACCTGCACCCAGGTGAAAAAATAAATTAAAAAAAAAAAAAAAATAGAAGAATACTATTTTTAACAAGTAACTTTTATGTATAAAACCTCAACAGATCTATTTTCTATTACTTTATGCCTAAACTTCTTTCTTGTCTTTCTTTCATGTCCCAGATGTAACTACACGATTTTATGTACTCAAAATGTACAAAAAGACAACAATAAAAAAAAATAAAAACAGGTCTAACAATTATTTAGTTGAACTTCCATAAGACTCTCTCTATTTTTGTCAATGGTACCACCCTTCTCTGCTAAATAGTTTTGAGCCTGAATACTTTCTGGCTCTGATCCAGAAAGTATTCCTTCTAATTCCTTCTAATCTGATCCAGTCAAAAATTGGTTTAACCTTCTCAATGTTCTACAAAGACACCATGCTAACACAAAAAACATTTTCTGTATTTATATTTCACCTCTTTTGAATTTCTACAATACTCAGAATTTGCATCAAGCTGGGAAATTAAGATTATCTCTCAAAAGTACAAGGAACAGATGTTAAGAAGCAGCAGAAGGAAAATTTAGCCTGAGAGGAGCTTCTAAAAGAAAAGTAGAGAAAATCTGAGTAATTGATCATAGTAATCAACTTTGCCTTATACATCTTTGTATTATTTCTCTTGTTTATACTGGTTTGAGTTGAAAAAAAGAAACATGTTATACCTGTAGTAACTGAGATGTAAGTAGATGAAATCTCCAACTGGCATTGGATTCCAAAGTGCACATTTTGATGGAGGAAAGTGGAAAGGTACCATTCTGCTTGAAGGAAACCTTTTAAAAAACAATAAAATTAAAGCACAAGGAATAGCAAACTTGGTAGATATTTGGTATGAAACAGTTAACTATCTTTAAAATGATGGTATTTTCAGATTACTTTTGTAATTTTCAAAGAGTTTATATATATAATGTACATATATATATATATTTTTTCAGACGAAGTCTCTCTCTGTCACCTAGACTGGAGTGCAGTGGCGTGATCTGGGCTCACTGCAACCTCTGCCTCCCAGGTTCAAGCGATTATCCTGCCTCAGCTTCCTGAGTAGCTGGGATTACAGGTGTGTGTCACCACGCCCAGCTAATTTTTGTATTTTTAGTATAGACGGGATTTTACCATGTTAGCCAGGCTGGTCTCTAACTCCTGACCTCAAGTCATCCACCTGCCACAGCCTCCCAAAGGGCCAGAATTACAGGAGTGAGCCACCGCGCCTGGTCAAAAAAATACTGTTTCTTTTTTTTTTTTGAGATGGAGTCTTGCACTGTCACCAGGCTGGAGTGCAGTGGCGTGATCTTGGCTCACTGCAACCTCTACCTCCTGGGTTCAAGCGATTCTCCTGCCTCAGCCTTCTGAGTAGCTGGGACTACAGGCATGCACCACCATGCCCAGCTGATTTTTGTATTTGCAGTAGAGACAGGGTTTCACCATGTTGGCAAGGATGGTCTCGATCTCTTGATCTCGTGATCTGCCTGCCTCGGCCTCCCAAACTGCTGGGATTACAGGTGTGAGCCACTGAGACTGGCCCAAAAAATATTTTTTAAAAAAGAAAATTTACTTGTAACTCTACTATCAGGAGAACAAGCACTCAAAATTTGGCGTATTTGTCCATTTTTAATATATGCATATGTAAATTTATGTATACACAAGTTTTTAAAAAAGAACAAGGTATCCCGGGCACACTGGCTCATGCCTGTAATCCAGCACTTTGCGAGGATCACGAGGTCAGAAGTTCAAGACCAGCCTGGTCACACAGTGAAACTCTGTCTCTACTAAAAATACAAAAAAAAGGCGAGGGGCAGTGGCTTATGCCTGTAATCCCAGCACTTTGGGAGGCTGAGGCGGGTGGATTACCCAAGGTCAGCAGTTCGAGACCAGCCTGACTAACATGGAAAAACCCCATCTCTACTAAAAATACAAAATTAGCTGGATGTGGTGGTGCATACCTGTAATCCCAGTGACTCGGGAATTGCTTGAACCTGGAAGGAAGAGGTTGCGGTGAGCCGAGATCATGCCATTGAACTCCAGCCTGAGAAACAAGAGTAAAACTCTGTCTCAAAAAAAAAAAAAAAAAAATTAGCTGGGCGTGGTGGCAGGCACCTGTAATCCCAGCTACTTGGGAGTAAGGCAAGGAGAATCACTTGAACCTGGGAGGCGGAGGTTGCAGTGAGCTAAGCTAGCACCAGTGCACTCCAGCTCACACGAGAGTGCACTCTGTCTCAAAAATAAAGAACAAAACAATCCTATAAAATTCCTTTTAAGTAACAAAAAGTGAATATAAATCATAAATTTACATTTAAATTTAAAACTAAAATCTTTCTATTCTTTTTTCTTTTTAAATAGCAGCGCCTTGCTCTGTTGCCCAAGCTGGAGTGCAGGGATGCAATCATAGCTCATTGCAGCCTTAAACTCCTGGGTTCAAAGGATCTTCCCAATGGAGCCTCCCAAGCAGCTAGGACTACAAATGTGCACCACCATGTGAGGCTTACTTTTATATTCTTTGTAGACACAGGGTCTCCCTATGTTCCCCAGGCTGGTCTTGAACTCCTGGTTTCAAGCAATCTTCCCACCTTGGCCTCCCAAAACATTGGGATAATAGGCATGAGCCATGGCTCCTGGCCTAAAATCTGTCTTTCTGAACTAATGTCCAGATAAGTGCTAGATAATAACCAATAGTTATGAATAGCAAAAAAAAATCTTAATAGATTCTTAATTATTTTCCAGTGTTTCCAAATTTGGTATTTTGGAATACCAAAATACAGCACAAGTTTAATTACTAAAGCATCAAAAGGACATAATTATAAATAATTCCTCAACAAAGATCCCAGGGGCAGTGTAAAGCAATGTTTCAATATTAAATCACATAGGGTACCATCAAAAAGTTTTCATTTTACGTAAGTATATAACACAAGAAAACCACAATAAGAAAAAGACAGTGGGGCTGGGCCTGGTGGCTCACATCTATAATGTCAGCAGTTTGGGAGGCCGAGGCAGGTGGATCACCTGAGACCAGGAGTTCGAGACCAGCCTGGCCAACATGGTGAAACCCTATCTCTACTAAAAATACAAAAATAGTCAGGTGTGGTGCACCTGTAGTCCCAGCTACTCAGAAGGTTGAGACACAAGAATCACTTGAACGCAGGAGGCAGATGTTTCAGTGAGCTGAGATCACGCCACTGCACTCCAGTCTGGGTGACAAGGGCGAAACTCCATCAGGAAAAAAAATTAGCTGGGCATGGTGGCACATGCCTGTAATCCCAGCTACTCAGGAGGCTGAGGCATGAGAATTTATTGAACTAGGGCAGCAGAGGTTGCAGTGAGCTGAGATTTCACCACTGCACTCCAGCCTGTGCAACAGAGCAAGACTCTGTCTCGAAAAAAAAAAAAAAAAAAAGACAATGGAGAGAAAAAAAGAGACCAGAGAGAAAAATATCATCCAAAGTAACATGAAAGTAAAGCAAGAAAGCTCTCACATAGAGCTACCTACAATAATGCATTTGTATGATGGGAGATGATTAAATAGTTAAACCGATAGAATATTTACCATATACTAAGAATATCTAGTTCTAGATCTTTTTTAAAAAACCTCTTTCTTTTGTAAAGATCTTACTTTCATGTATCATCTGATGAAGCTTCTCAACTCAAACACCAGCCTCAGTTTACTGATCACCTTCCATTTACTAGGCATTCTACTTGGCACTTTATAAACACACACACAAACACAGTTTTTAATACACACACACACACACACACACACACACACACACACACACACACACACACACACACACACACAGTGTTCTATATATGTATTGAATACTGGGCTACATCATAGTCCACAGTATTTCTAAAGCCCAACCTATACTACTTCAGGTTTACTGCCTCAGTAGTAGAGTAGAAGTCAACCTTAAGTCATAGCTATACCACTTTACCATTTCTCACTAAAAGTTCCAGAAACACTTTATCATACACTCTACTGATAACAAAATGTAACCTTCCTAATTTCATAAAGCAATTTAATAGCAGAGCTGAGATCTGAATTTAAGTGCATCTGATTTCAAAGTTTATACTTGTAAAAGCTGAATTATATAGTAGTTTCGAGCTTGGGTTCAAATTCTGGCTCCATCATATTTCTGCTCTGTGTTTTCAAATCCTTATATATGCTGAGTTCATAATAGGTATATGAAGGATTTTTAATCCCCTCATTGTGAGACAGGACAGTCTGGTTAAGAAATTTGTTAAAGTCACAAAGCTAGTAAGTAACAAGACTCTCATTTCTGTCTCTCATATTTATCACTTATCTATCAGTAAGAGGCAGTATAACACAAGGAGGCTGGAAATCAACTGCTTGGGTCTAGAACCTGGCTTCAAAATTTGCTACCTGTGTGATCATGATCAAATTGATTAATTTTTCTTTGCCTTGCTTTCCTCATATTAAATGGAATATCAGTACCTCCTTGTAGAGGTGTAGTGAATATTAAATGAGTCAATATATGTAAAGTGCTCAAAGCAATTTCTACTTCATGTAAGTATTCAGTGTTAGCTATTTCTTTTTTACCCTCAATAGTTCACAGTACCGTTAAAGCCCAACCTACACTACTTCAGGTTTACTTCCTCAGCAGTATAGAGCAGAAGTCAAGCCAACTTTAAGTCCTGGCTATATCACCTACTAACTGTATGACCTTGAATTGGTTAATCTATCCCTGCTACAGTTTCCTCATTAAAACAAAAAATATGGATAATAATAGTACCTGGGGAGTGGGGGGCTGGGGGAGGGATAGCATTAGGAGAAATATCTAATATAGATGATGCGTTGATGAGTACAGCAAACCACCATGGCACATGTATACTTATGTAACAAACTTGCACATTTTGCAAATGTATCCCAGAACCTAAAGTATAATAAATAAATACATAAATAAAAATAATAGTACTTGTGTCTCATAGGTTTGTTGTAAGGATTAAATAATAATGCACACAAATTTCTCATCATAGCACCTAGGACATAATTTCAAGACTTCAATAAACGCTATTATTAGTCTTTTTCTTCATCTGGAGTATACAGGCAGACTTTAATGGCAGAGGAGTCACAAACAAACTTGTGCCTCAAAGCTGGGTGCAAAATTTTGCATGTATGTATATAAGTGCTTTGTTTTTTTTTTTTTTGAGACAGAGTCTCAATCTGTTGCCCAGAGAATGCGGTGGCACAATCTTAGCCCACTACAACCTCTGTCTCCTGGGTTCAAGTGATTTTCCTGCCTCAGGCTCCTAAGTAGCTAGGATTACAGGCATGTGCCACCACGCCCAGCTAATTTTTGTATTTTTAGTAGAGATGGGTTTTTGCCATGTTGGCCAGGCTGATCTTGAACTCCTGACCTCAGGTGATCTGCCCACCCCGGCCTCCCAAAGTGCAGGGATTACAGGTCGTGAGTCACTGCACCCGGCCTGTAAGTGCTGTCTCTTAGGGAATAAGATTTATGGCTCTTTTCAAATATTCAAAGAGATCTGTCACATGCTATTCCCACACACACACACTAATCAGAACTGCTGTCCTAAACCCCAGAGATTACAGAAATCCAGAGGTCATTAAATAAGTGAAAGAAACTAGAGAGTTGAATAAACCAGGAATAACTGTTTAAATGACATGACTATATATCTTGCCTAAAATGTAAGAAATGAATTTGACTCCATAGTCAATCTGACAATAAAATTAAAAACAGTTTATCCAAAAGATGAGCAATAACAAATGATAGTGAGGATATGGAGAAAAGAGAACTTTCATATTCCGTTGGTGGGAATGTAAATTAATATAACCACTATGGAGAACAGTTTGGAGGTTCCTCAAAAAAACCTAAAAATAGGCCAGGTGCAGAGGCTCATGTCTGTAATCCCAGCACTTCAGGAGGCAGAGGTGGGCGGATCACTTGAGGTCAGGAGTTCTAGACCATCCTGGCTAACATGGTGAAACCCCATCTCTACTAAAAATACAAAAAATTAGCCAGGCGTGGTGGCATGGGCTGTTAGTCCCAGCTACTCGGGAGGCTGAGGCAGGAGAATCACTTGAACTCAGGAGGCAGAGGTTGCAGTGAGCCTAGATTGTGCCACTACACTCCAGCCTTGGCAACAGAGTGAGACTCTGTCTAAAAAAAAAAAAAAAAAAAAAAATACTAACTAAAAATAGAGCTACCATATCATCCAGCAATCTCACTGCTGAGAATATATCCGAAAGAAAGGAAATCAGTATATCGAAGGTATATCTGCACTTCCATGTTTGCTGCAGCACTGTTCACAATAGCCAATATTTGGAAGCAACCTAAGTGTCCATCAACAGATAAACAGATAAAGAAAATGTCGTATTTATACACAGTGAAGTACTATTCAGCCATAAAAAAGAATACATTCCTGGTCAGGCACAATGGTTCAAACCTGTAATCCTAGCACTTTGGGAGGCCAAGGCAGGTGGTTAACTTGAGACCAGGAGTTCAAGACCAGCCTGGCCAACATAGTGAAACTCTATCTCTACTAAAAATATAAAAGTTAGCTGGGCACAGTGGCACACACCTGCAATTCCAGCTAGTCAAGTGGCTGGGACACAAGAATCACTTGAACCTGGGAAGCAGAGATCGCAGTGAGCATAGATGGCGCCCCCGCCCTCCAGCCTGGGCAACAAAGTGAGATTGTGCCTCCAAAAAAGTAAAAATAATAATAACAATAATTAAAAGTGTACAATTGGATTGTTTGCAACACAACGCTTAAGGAAATGGGTATCCCATTTCGCATATGCGATTATTACACATTGCATGCCTTATCAAAATATCTCATGTACCCCATAAATATATACACCTACTGTGTACCCACAAAACTTTAAAAATTTTTTCTTTTTTTTTTTTTTTTTTACTGATTACGCTAATAAAATTTTTTAATAATTAAAAACAATATATTGAATTTGTTACACAACTGTACCTTTCTTTTTTTGTTGTTTTTTGAGATAGAATCTCCCTCTATTGCCAGACTGGAGTGCAGCGGCGTGATCCCAGCTCACTGCAACTTCTGTTTTCCGGTTTCAAGCGATTCTCCTGCCTCAGCCTCCCTAGTAGCTGGGACTACTGGCATGCACCACTATGCCCAGCTAATTTTTTTGTATTTTTACTAGAGACGGGGTTTTACCATGTTGGCCAGGATAGTTTCCATCTCTTGACCTCGTGATTCGCCCACCTGGGCCTCCCAAAGTGGCAAGAGCCACTGCGCCCGGCCACAACTGTACCTTTCTAAGAATAGATGTTGACAAAATTTTTCTGTCAACATGGGGTTTTGCCATGTTTTCCAGGCTGATGTTGAACTCCTGAGCTCAAGCAATCTGCCCACCTCAGCCTCCCAAAGTGCTGGGATTACAGGCATGAGCCACCTTGCCCACCGACAAATTTTCAAATAACGGGTGGCAATGGGGTAGAACACAAAGGCCAAAATTAAAGGAGAAGGAATATGATAGCCTCCTTGGGTCACGTTTCCCATTATCTTCATCAAGAACATCTGGCACAAGGAAAGACATTACAGAGAATAAAGGCAATTCATGAATGCAATTCTAGTTTGGAAGAAAAAAAATTCACATGTCAGCATTAATTGTTGTTCCCTAGGGGAAAAAAAGAGCAATAAATAATCCAAAAAGCCAAACAATACAAGCCGACTTGCCCAGTTCCCATAGTAATGACAGACTGAGAAAACTGGGAGACAGGTGGCAAGCTCCTACTTCCCAGAAAAGCTTAGGAACATCTGAGGAAACTTGGTATGTCTAATGTGAAATTATTCCCATCAAGGAATTAGTATTTGTAAGAGAGAAGGAACCCAACCATTTTCCCACTTATTTAGGAAATAAACAAACCCATGTAATTTTTTAGCCTCCTAAGAAGTTCAGGTACTATTTCCCATCAATAAAAAGATCCGTGTAACTAAAATAGAGGGAACATAGCTAGTATTTACTGAGTGCCTATTACGTACCAGACCCTCTAGTTTAGTAATCTTATTTAACCCTTCATAATAATCTTCTGTGAGACAGATTACCATCCTCATTTTACAGATGAGGAACTGAGGCTTAGTTCACTTGATCAAGGTGACCCACCTAACAAGTGGTAGAGCTTGAATATGGTCCCAGAATTTCCTGATTTTAAGATTCTGTTCTTTTTCTCTTCCAACCTATGTTCCCCAGTTATGTGAACAGCTGTAAAACAAACATATTAAAAAATACACCTATACCTGGTATTCATCTGGGGCCATGCAAGAGGATATGTAGGCTCCATGATATCTGGTGAATGATTTTTAAAATTTCAAATCCTCAGTATCCTAAAGAATTAAAGAGAATATTACTAATGAATGATTAAAAACAAGGAAGAAAAATATGATTTAACCACATTAAAATTACAGGCAAAATTAGGTTACTTATATGAAATGTAACTATAGATTAACAAGATTAAATGTTTGTAGATTCTGACAATCATTTTCATACTTTAGAGTCATTCTGCCAATAAATTACTGTTAATACTTATTCTAGGCAGTAAAATCTACAAATATATCTATTCCTTAAGGAAAGCTCAGATTCTGCCCCAAAACCTTCGTATCAACTTAGTGAGCTGGGTAGAGCAGGTAATATTAAATGTATGAGATTTTGCCTTACAACTCTCATAAAACCATGAAGCAGGAGAAAAGAATGATTTGGGCTAGGTATTTATTAAGCCTATAATGAAGTCATTAAAGAATCTTCAGCAGAAAAAAAAATACTGCATTCCCACAAATTGACTTGTGTCAGGGAAAAATCAGTTTCTTTTGTTTTTGTTTTTTTGAGGAGTCTCACTCCGTTGCTAGGCTGGAGTGCAGGAGTGCAATCCGAGCTCACTATGACCCGCCTACCTGGTTCAAGTGATTCTTTTTTTTTTTTTTTGAGACAGAGTCTCACTGTATCGCCAGGCATCAGGCTGGAGTGCAGTGGCACAATCTCGGCTCACTGCAACCTCCGCCTCCCAGATTCAAGCAGTTCTCCTACCTCAGCCTCCCAAGAAGCTGGGACTACAGGCGCACGCCACCACGCCCAGCTAATTTTTGTCATTTTAGTAGAGACAGGCCATGTTGGCCAGGATAGTCACGATCTCTTGACCTCGTGATCTGCCCGCCTTGGCCTCCCAAAGTGCTGTCAAGCGATTCTTCTGCCTCAGCCTCCTGAGTAGCTGGGACTACAGGCATGTGCCACCACGCCCAGCTAATTTTTGTATTTTTAGTAGAGACCAGGTTTCACCATGTTGGCCAAGATGGTCTCAATCTCTTGACCTCATGATCTGCCTGGGCTCCCAAACTGCTGGGATTACAGGAGTGAGCCACCGTAGTAGTGTGATCTCCACTCACTGCAACCTCTGCCTCCTAATTTCAAGAGATTCTCCTGCCTCAGCCTCCTGAGACTACAGGCGCCCGCCACCACACCCGCTAATTTTTTTCTGTATTTTAGTAGAGATGGGGTTTCACCATGTTGGCCAGGATGATCTTGATCTCCTGACCTTGAGATTCGCCCGCCTCAGCCTCCCAAAGTGCTGAGATTACAGGCACACCACACCGGGCCCCATTGTTCTTTTTTTAAACTCCACATGCTCTCTTTGGGTACTCTCCTTCACTCCCACTGCTTCTATATCCACCTATCTATAGCAAACCTTTAGCTTCTGAGTTTTACCCCTTCCTTCCTCCCCGCTTCCCTCCCTCCCTCCCTCCCTCCCTCCCTCCCTTCCTTCCTCTGGTCTTCTGAGTTTCTCTCTCTCTCTCTCTTTCTTTCTTTTCTCTGTAGCCCAGGCTGAAGTACAGTAGTGCAATCTCTCCTCACTGCAATCTCTGCCTCCTGGGCTCAGGTGATCCTCCCAACTCAGCCTCCCAAATAGCTGGGACCACAGCTGTTCACCACCACACTTGGGTAATTTTTTGTATTTTTTGTAGAGACAGGGTTTCGTCAAATTGCCCAGGCTGGTCTGGAACTCCCGGACTAAAGTAACCCATCCGCCTTAGCCTCACAAAGTGCTGGGATTACAGGCATGAGCCACCACGCCCAGCTGTTTCAAATCCGTATTTCTAACTGCCCGCTGGACAGTTCCATCTAAGTATTAGCAAAGCAAAACACAGACCTCATAGACCTTTCTTTACAGTTTACTATGTCCTATATTCTTTCAAGTCTTAAAGTTCTTTAGGTCCTGCACATTCTGTATCAATTCTAGCAAAAAGAAACTGTCAAAGAAAAAAAAAGAAAGAAAGAAACTGTCTGAGGCCAAGCATGGTGGCTCGCGCCTGTAATCCCAGCACTTTGGGAAGCGGAGACGGGTGGATCACCTGAGGTCAGGAGTTCGAGACCAGCCTAGCCAACATGGTGAAACCCATCTCTATTAAAAATACAAAAATCACCCGGGCGTGATGGGGTGTTGCTGTAATCCCAGCTTCTAGGGAAGCTGGGGCAGGAGAATCGCTTGAACCCAGGGGGCGGAGGTTGCAGTGAGCCGAGATCACATAACTTCACTCCAGCCTGGGCCAAAGAACGAAACCCGTCTCAAAAAGAAAAATAAATAAAATAAAAATAATAGCCGATGGCTCTTCTTTATATACAGAATAAAGGACCTTTACAATCCAGCCCCACTCTATTATTCCAACCTGAACCCCCATCCACTCACCCTACATTCCAGCCAAACTGAACTCCTTTCAGTCCCCCAGTTTCAGTATCTGCACAGGCTGCTCCCTTAACTGGGAATATCCTGGTAAACCCCCGCCATCCCTCCCAATCCAACTCGAATGTCACTTCCTCTGTGAAATCTTCTCGCAGACACCCTGGTGATGGGACTGCCGTCTCTGTGTTAACACGCACAGCATTCTCGAACTTTGCTGTTTACACTTTACTTCCAGTAGGCCATGAACATCAAACTTTAGCTGATCAGAATCTGAGCCAGAAATTGTGAGGAATGCAAGAGCGAGGATTCAAGGTTTCAGTCCTCAAGAAATTCCCACCGTAAAAACAACTTTAAATGGCACCTTATCGACTGCAAAACACTTTCACATACCTTAGCTCAGGGAATTAGTGGTCCGCTTAATTTCTCCCACTAGGTCCCGTTCTCGTCATAGGCTCCAGGCTCCTGGAGGACTGAACCCACTACAGGGCTTTGAATGTTACCCACCAACCTTCCCCGGGCCTCGCTGCCGTCCTTCAGGGGGAACCAGAAACACAAAACTACACTTACCTCAAACTCCGCAGAGCTGGGGTCTGTTGGTAGGGACCAACTCCAGGGAGCGCCTCCGCCGACTCCGGCCCCGCCTCTGGGACGTTGGGGTCGCGGGAACTGAGGCGGCAAACACAAGCTCGCGAAACCGAAGGCCGCGCCTCGCCCGCTGACTGGTCAGAGACTCCGCCAGTCAGGGAGCGGGGGCGGTGCTGGAGCCCCGGGCACGGTCGTCGTGACGTATTGGTTTCCCAACCAATCAGCGTCCCGCACTCGTTCCTCGCTCGACCAATCCCAAGTCTTCTTAGAGAACTGCAGGCGCACTCGGCGCTCCAGGATCAAGATTCTGAGGATTTAAACCCTCCATTTCCTCAACGGTTAAGTTCCGGGGCGGGGTAGGCCTTGCGCAAGCGCAATGGAAAGCCCAGCTAGGTAGACTGAGGAGCTACTGGCTCATGAAGCCGGAAGTGCCCTATACGACAGTCATCGGTCGGCGACTGGAAGCGGACACCGGAAGAACAGTTTTCAAACTCTGCATGAAAGCACAAAAGACAGAGGAAGTTAGAGTTCTTCCGGTTTCTTACTTTTTAATTTTTATTTTAAAATTTACGTTTTTTATTTTTCCTTTTTCTGACCGCTTACTCTCAAGTTCTAGATTTCTTCTAGTTTGTTTCCTAGGAAGCCATCTGTCTTAGTGACATAATTTTTTTTTTTTTTTGAGGCGGGGTCTCACTGGAAATCACACAGGCTGGAGTGCAGTGGCACAATCATAGCTCACGGCAACCCCAACCTCCTGGGCCCAAGTGATCCTCCCACCTCAGCCTCCAAGTAGCTGGGACTACAGGATGGTGCCACCACACCCAGCTTTTTTTTTTTCCCAGTAGAGACGTACTCTCTATTATATATTGTCCAGTCTGGTATTGAACTCCTAGCCTCAAGTACTGGGGCCCCAAAGTGCTTGGATTCCCAAAGTGCCGGGATTGCAGGCATGAGCCACAGCACCAAGACTACTATGCACACTTGATATAATGTGATTAAAATGGCACTTTAAGCTGGGCGCAGTAGCTCACGCCTGTAATCCCAGCACTTTGGGAGGCTGAGACAGGTGGGTGACTTGAGGTCAGGAGTTCGAGACCAGCCTGGCCAACAGGGGGAAACCCCATCTCTACCAAAAAATATAAAAATTAGCTGGGCGTGGTGGGGCACACTTGTAGGCCCAGCTACTCGGGAGGCTGAGGTGGGAGAATGGGTTGAACTCAGAAGGCAGATGTTGTAGTGAGGTGAAATCACACCACTGTACACCTGCCTGGGCGACAGAGTGAGATTCCATTCAAAAAAAAGGTCAGGGGGCACTGTATCTCTGTGGTCTTCCTCCCAATAACCTATAACTTTGTATTATCCTGAGAAAGACGGACAGATTCCAATAGTGAGGAATCCTGTAAAATGCCTGACCTGTACTCCTCAAAACTATTAAACTCATCAAAAACAAGGAAATCCTGAGAGACTGCCAGAGTCAAGAGGAGCTTAAAGAGATGTGACAACTAAATGTAGTGTGGTATCATAAGGCAGGCGGGTCATGAGGTCAGCAGTTCGAGACCAACCTGGCCAACATGGTGAAAACCAGTCACTACTAAAAATACAAAAATTAGCCTGTAGTTCCAGCTACTTGGGAGGCTGAGGCATAAGAATCACTTGAACTTGGGAGGTGGAGGTTGCAATAAGCAGAGATTGCACCACTGCACTCCAGCCTGGGCGACAGAGCGAGACTCCATCAAGAAAAAAAAGACCTACTATATACTAAGCTTTGTGCTAGATGGTATGGGGAGTTGAAAGGACATGATAAGCATAGAACAGGGAAGGCACAATGTTATAGGCTATGTAATAAGAGATAATTACCCAAAGCAAATATGAATAATTGATAGATGACAGGCCAATTTAAATAGAGTGAATATATACCACACCAATCTTTGATCCCTGTTCATATATATTTATGTGTAATTTCAAGACACTGTGGAATTGCTATTATTTTTTGCCCTTACAGAGAAAAGCTACTGGTTTTATTTTTCAAATTTCCAAGTGCTTTACTTTCCTTCACAGATAACCACTTCCAATGTGTCATATATTTTTCAAGTATTAATTTGTTGCATAAACAATGTTATAACAAGAAAAAAATTATAAATGGAAAAATTCATCCAAGATCCTATATTCTAACTGCTGTAGACTGCATATTTGTGTTCCCTCCAAAATTCATATGTTGAAATCCTAACCCCTAATACGATAGTAAGTAGGTGGAGCCTTTGGGAGGTGATTAGGTCGTGATGGCAGAGCCTTCATGAATGGGATTAGTGCCCTTATAAAAGAAACCTCCACGGCCAGGCGTAGTGGCTCATGCCTATAATCCCAGCACTGTGAGAGGCCAAGGAGGGTGAATCACAAGGCAAGGAGTTCAAGACCAGCCTGACCAATATGGTGAAACCCCATCTCTACTAGCAATACAAAACAATGAGCCAGGTGTGGTGGGGCATGCCTGTGATTCCAGCTACTCAGGAAGCTGAGGCAGGAGAATTGCTTGAACCTAGGAGGTGGAGGTCGCAGTGATCTGAGATTGTGCTACTGCACTCCAGTCTGAGTGCAGAGCAAGACTCTATCTCAAAAAAAACCCAGAAACATCCAGAGAGCTCCCTTCCTCCTTTTTGCCCTATGAAGTCACATGGAAAAGATGGCTATCTATGAACCAAGACAGCAGGCCCTCACCAGATACCAAATCTGCCAGCTCCTTGATCTCTAATTTCCTAGCTTCGAGAGCTGAGAAAAATTAATTTCAGTTGTTTATAAGCTACCTGTTTATGGTATTCTGTTATAGCAGCCCAAAGACATCAATTGCTTTTCCTTATTCCTTTTCAGTCCCTGTCCACATGACATGGTCTTTATGATTAAACCAAGTAAATATTCAGTGTTATAAACCCTGATGGTGCGTGTTAACAGACTGGCTGTGGGGATTAAAGAGCTATTGTTATCACCAGGAACAGGGAAGTTGGAATCAGTTATTTCTCCTCTTCCTGCTTCTTTTATTTATTATTGTACTAAGTTTCTCCAAACACCCAACTTTCCCTTTCTCAGTTTATACTTCTAAACTAAATTGTACTACTGATTCTTTTTGTACTATTGATTTTTAAAAACAACTACAGCTTTGCTTTTAAGAAACATTATTTTATTTATGTCTATTTTTTTAAGAGACAGAGTCTACTTTGGGAGGCCAAGGTGGGCAGATCATCTGACGTCAGGAGTTCGAGACCAGCCTGACTAATGTGGAGAAACCCCGTCTCTACTAAAAAATACAAAATTAGCCGGGCGTGGTGCCGCATGCCCGTAATTCCTGCCTGCTACTCAGGAGGCTGAGGCAGGAGAATCACCTGAAACCAGGAGGTGGAGGTTGCAGTGAGCCAAGATTGTGCTATTGCACTCCAGCCTGGGCAACAAGAGTGAAACTCCATCTCAAAAAAAAAAAAAAAAAGACAGGATCTCTCTCTGTCACCCAGGCTGGAGGGCAGTGGCAAGATCTCAGGTCACTGCAGCTTCAACCTCATGTGCTCAAGTGGTACTCCTGCCTTGGCCCCCTCCCTGCACCGAATAGCTGGGACTACAGGTGTGCACCACCACACTAGGCTAATTTTTACATATTTTGTAGAGACAGTGTTTCTCCATGTTGCCCAAGCTGGTCTCAAACTCCTGAGCTCAGGAGATCTTCCTGCCTTGGCCTCCCAAAGTGCTGGGATTATAGGCGTGAGCTGCCACACCTGGCCTTAAACATTTTTTTTTTCAGGCAGAGCCTTGCTCTGTCACCAGGCTGGAGTGCAGTGGCTCACACATCTCGGCTCACTGCAACCTCCACCTACCAGGTTAAAGTGATTCTCCTGCCTCAGCCTCCCAAGTATCTGGGACTACAGGTGTGAGCCACCATACCCAGCTAATTTCTGTATTTTTAGTAGAGACAAGGTTTCCCCCTATTGGCCAGGATGGTCTCGATCTCCTGACCTTGCGATCTACCTGCCTGGGGCTCCCAAAGTGCTGGGACTACAGGAATGAGCCACCGCACCCAGCCAAAAAACATATTTTTAAAGAAGATTGCTAATCTGTCAACTTACGCAAAATTCCTCTTAGACACTTAAAACTATTAGGGGAGGCAACAATAATTTTTGTCTCAAGTCATGTTGACTTTAGTTATTTTTAAAAGCTTGGATTATTTGGAATGAATACTGGAATGATCAAATATCACATACTGGTGAATTCTTTAAAAGTATTTACTAAACTGAGTTAATGTGCCATCATCCTGATTTTACAGACAAAGAAATTGCAGGTATAACCAACTTGACTAAACTTGCAAAGTCAGCAAAGATACTGTAAATTCAGCTAAAGGGCCTCAGTCTCCCTTCACTGGTCTGCCTGCAGTTCCACAGTCTGAAGCTAAGCTCAGCTGACAAAGTCACTCCCAGGAGAGTAGTCATATTGTTTCCTGCCAGATTTGTCACATCACATTTTTTTTTTTTTTTTTTTTTTTGAGAGAGAGAGTCTCACTATGTCGCCCAGGCTGGAGTGCAGTGGTGCCATCTTGTCTTCTGGGTTTAAGTGATTCTCCTTTCTCAGCTCCCTCAGTAGCTGGGGTTACAGTACTCGCCACCACACCCAGCAAATTTTTGTATTTTTAGTAGAGACAGGGTTTCACCATGTTGTCTGGGCTGGTCTCAAACTCCTGACCTCAGGTGATCCGCCCACCTTGGCCTCCCAAAGTCATGAGCCTCCATGCCCATCCCCCACGTCACATTTTTAAAGACTATGGGCTGGGCGCGGTGGCCCATGCTTGTAATCCTAGCACTTTAGGAGGCTGAAGTGGGCAGATTGCTTGAGCTCAGGAGTTTGAGACCAGCCTGGACAACATGATGAAACCCTGTCTCTACTAAAACACAAAAAAATTAGCCAGGTGTGGCAACTCGCACCTCTAGAGCCAGCTACTCAGAAGGCTGAGACAGGAGAATTGCTTGAACCCAGGAGGCAGAGGTAGCAGTGAGTTGAGATGGCGCCACTGCACTCCAGCCTGGGCAACAGAGAGAGACTGTCTCCAAAAAAAAAAAGAAAGAAAAAAATGACTATGTTTCCTTTAATTAATATTCAGAATCTTTAAGAAAAATCCTTCGATAAAGCCTCACAATAACCAAGCAAATCTGAGTAGCAGGGACCTTCATTTTAGAAACTCCATTAAGGGCTCTCTGCTCCTCCTGTTTGCCAGACAGCCACATCTAGTCTCCCATCGCCAGCCACATCCCTGAGACACCATGGGGAAGGTGAAGGTCGGAGTTAACGGATTTGGTCGTATTGGGCGCCTGGTCACCAGGGCTGCTTTTAACTCTGGTAAAGTGGATATTGTCGCCATCAATGATCCCTTCATCGACCTCAACTACATGGTCTACATGTTCCAGTATGATTCCACCCATGGCAAATTCCATGGCACTGTCAAGGCCGAGAATGGGAAGCTTGTTATCAATGGAAATCCCATCACCATCTTCCAGGAGCGAGATCCCTCCAAAATCAAGTGGGGCGATGCTGGCGCTGAGTACGTGGTGGAGTCCCCTGGCGTCTTCACCACCATGGAGAAGGCTGGGGCTCACTTGCAGGGGGGAGCCAAAAGGGTCATCATATCTGCCCCTTCTGCTGATGCCCCCATGTTCGTAATGGGCGTGAACCATGAGAAGTATGACAACAGCCTCAAGATCGTCAGCAATGCCTCCTGCACCACCAACTGCTTAGCGCCCCTGGCCAAGGTCATCCATGACAACTCTGGTATCGTGGAAGGACTCATGACCACTGTCCACGCCATCACTGCCACCCAGAAGACCGTGGATGGACCCTCCGGGAAACTGTGGCGTGATGGCCGTGGGGCTCTCCAGAACATCATCCCTGCCTCTACTGGAGCTGCCAAGGCCGTGGGCAAGGTCATCCCTGAGCTGAACGGGAAGCTCACTGGCATGGCCTTCCGTGTCCCCACTGCCAACGTGTCAGTGGTGGACCTGACCTGCCGTCTGGAAAAACCTGCCAAATATGATGACATCAAGAAGGTGGTGAAGCAGGCGTTGGAGGGCCCCCTCAAGGGCATCCTGGGATACACTGAGCACCAGGTGGTGTCCTCTGACTTCAACAGCAACACCCATTCTTCCACCTTTGATGCTGGGGCTGGCATTGCCCTCAATGACCACTTTGTCAAGCTCATTTCCTGGTATGACAATGAATTTGGCTACAGCAACAGGGTGGTGGACCTCTTGTCCCACATGGCCTCCAAGGAGTAAGACCCCTGGACCACCAGCCCCAGTGAGAGCACGAGAGGAAGAGAGGCCCTCACTGCTGGGGAGTCCCTGCCACAGAGTCCCCCACCACACTGAATTGCCCCTTCTCACAGTTTCCATGCAGACTCCTTGAAGAGGGAGGGGCCTAGGGAGCCCCACCTTGTCGTGTACCATCAATAAAGTCCTCTGTGCTCAGCCAAAAAAAAAAAAAAAAGAAAGAAACTCCATTAAGTATCAGGTTATGCAATGTACTAAGCAACACTCCAGGAAATAGATTACAATATAATAGAAGGCTATGAAGGCCTGAATACAAAGAATGCACCTGCTTGCTTAAGAGAGCAAATCATGTAACAATAACCGTGGTCATGCTCTTAGTTAATGCTGTACAAAAAACAATTGGACAGAGTCCCATCCTTTAAGGAGCTCTAAATCTGTGTAAGGATACCCAAAACAACATAGGCCTACCTACAACGGAAATAACAAGGGACAGGGAGGGTAGAAGCACAAAAAAGGTGTACCTAACCCAGTCTTCCCAGTCTTGGGATGTTTGTTTTTTTTTTTTGAGATGGAGTCTCTGTTGCCACGTCTGGAGGGCAGTGGCACCTTCTTAGCTCACTGAAAGCTCCACCTCCCAGGTTCAAGCAATTCTCCTGCCTCAGCCCCTCGAGTAGCTAGGATTACAGGCATGCGCCACCACGCCTGGCTAATTTGTGTTTTTAGTAGAGACGGGTGTTTTTCCATGTTGGTTAGTCTCAACTTCCTGACCTCAGGTGATCTGCCCACCTCGGCCTCCCGATGTACTTGATATATCCTAATGTACTCGATGATAAATAAACACCTAGGGGTAAGGGTGGGTTTTAAGGATAGCTTTTGCTATGCATCTTTCTGAGATCAGTCCTCTGGTCTATAATACAATATACTTTGAAGGGATTTTATGAGTATGGAACTTTTCATGGAGTCAATATTGTATAGAAATGCACATTTTAAAGTCATACATGCTGAATTTGAATTTGACTTTGCCATCTAATGCCTTGTGGTCTTGAGCAAAGTACTTCTTCTTTCTGGCTCTATTTCTCCATCTGTAAAATGATAGTACTAACTTCACAGCATTTTGAGAATTTCATAGGCAAGGCAAGGCAAGGCTGATATTTAGCTAATACCTAACTGGAAAGGCTGTACTGATTAACATATTGAAAAGCTGGTGATTAAAATATTAAAACAGGGTGGGCATGGTGGCTCATGCCTGTAATCCCAGCACTTTGCCGGCTGAGCTGAGTGGATCACTTGAGCCCAGGACTTTGAGACCAGCCTGGACAACATGGCAAAACTCTGTCCCTACAAAGAATACAAAAGTTACCCAGGCATGGTGGTGCATACCTGTAGTCCCAGCTACTCAGGAGGTCAAGGCTACAGTGAGCTGTGATGCACCACTACACTCTAGCCTGGGCAACAGAGTGAGACTCTGTCTTAGAAATAAATAAAAAAGAAATTAAAACATTTGCATGTGAGTTGGCATATAGGTACTTCCCTAAGTACTTCCAGTGTTCACCAACTCTCTCCTGGGACACACTGGACCTCCCCACAATCTAGCAAGGCTCATGCCTGTAATCCCAGCACTTTGGGACGCCAAGGTGGGTAGATCACCTGAGGTCAGGAGTTCAAGACTAGCCTGACCAACATGGCAAAACCTTGTCTCTACTAAAAGTACAAACTTAGCTGGGCATGGTGGCACATGCCTGTGATCTCAGCTACTTGGGAGGCTGAGGCAGGAGAATCACTTGAACTCAGAAGGCAGAGGTTGCAGTGAGCCAGATGGCGCCACTGCACTCTAGCCTGGGCAACAAGAGTGAAACTATGTCTCAAAAAAAAAAAAAAAAAAAAAAAAAAAAAAAAAGATGGCACAGAAAATCTTTTCTTTTTTTTCTTTTTTTTTTTTTTTTGCTCACTGTAACCTCTGCCTCCAAGTTTCAAGCAATTCTCCTGCCTCAGCCTCCCAAGTAACTGGGACTACAGGTGTGTGCCACCATGCTCGGATTATTTTTTGTATTTTTAATAGAGACGGGGTTTCACCATTTTAGCCAGGATGGTCTTGATATCCTGACCTCATGATCCACCTGCCTCGGCCTCCCAAAATGCTGGGATTACAGGCGTGAGCCACCACACCTGACCCAGAAATCTTTACAGGTATTCTGATTGACTTCATATTTTAAAAGTTGGAATATTATCCAAAAAATGAGTAATATAAGTGCCTGGCACATTGTAGACTTTTTTTTTTTTTTTTTTTTTTTGAGAAGGAATCTTGCTTGCTCTGTCGCCCAGGCTGGAGTGGTGCAGTGGTGCGATCTTGGCTCACTACAACCTCTGTCTCTCGGGTTCAAGCGATTCTTCTGCCACAGCTCCCTGAGAAGCTAGGATTACAGGCACTCGACACCACGCCTGGCTAATTAGATATGGGGTTTCATCAAGTTGGCCAGGCTGGTCTCAAACTCCTGGGTTCAGGTGATCCACCCACCTTGGCCTCCCAAAGTGCTGGGATTATGGGCGTGAGTCACCGTGCCTGTCCCATAGTAGATATTTAATAGATATTAATCAAATTTATTTAGCCTATAGATTCAATCTATGGATATATTTAGGAAATGCCCCTCTACTGGGTGACATCCACTTATTCTTTTTTTTTTTTTTTGAGACGGAGTCTCACTCTGCTGCCAAGGCCAGAATGCAGTGGTGAGACTAGCCTAGCCAACATGGTGAAACCCCATCTCTACCAAAAATACAAAAATCAGCTGGGCATGCTGGCTGGTGAGTGCCTGTAATCCCAGCTACTTGGGAGACTGACGCAGGAGAATCACCTGAAACCGGAAGACAGCGGTTGCTGTGAGCCAAGATCGCACCATTGCACTCCAGCCTGGGTAAAAGAGCGAAACCTCAGTCTCAAAAAAAAAAAAAAAAAAAAAACAAAACCCAAAAAAAGCGCAGTTTCTACTTCCTATTTCCTGGAATGTTTACTCTTGGAGAGTAATATTCAACCATCATGCTGTAAGAAGAAACCTAAGCAACTCATGGTAAACCCCATGGTTTTTAGGAAAAGAGGATTTCCACAATGTTAGGGGAAGCCAAGAAAAATTTAAATACAGTGTATTTTCCAGCTTCCCATCTCCATACTAAAATTAAGTACTGACACTCGTACGAGGAAGAAAATGATCCTCTGTCAGCCATGTGAATGAGCCTTGTTGGATATGGAATCTCCAGCCCTCAGTTGAGCTGTTGCAGCTGATGCCATGTGGAATAAGATGAGCTGTCCCTACCGAGCCCAGCCCAATTTTAGATCATAAGCAAAATAAATGTTTCTTGTTTTGGCAGGGTGAGGTGGCTCATGTCTGTAATCACAGCACTTTGGGAGGCCAAGGAGACCATATCACTTGAGGTTAGGAGTTCAAGACCAGCCTGGCCAACATGGTGAAACCCATCTCTACTAAAAATACAAAAATTAGCCGGGCGTGGTGGCAGGTGCCTGCAATCTCAGCTACTCCGGAGGCTGAGGCAGAAGAATCGCTTGAACCTGGGAGGCAGAGATTGCAGTGAGCCAAAATTGCACCGCTGCACTTCAGCCTGGGTGACAAAGCGACACTGTGTCTCAAAAAAAAAAAAAAAAAAAAATTAGCTGGGCATGGTGGTGTGCACCTGTAATCCCAATTACTCAGGAGGCTGAGGCAGAATTGCTTGAGCCTGGGAAGCGGAGCAAGTGAGCTGAGATCATGCCTCTGCCCTCCAACCTGGGCAACAGAGCAAGATTTTGTCCTCCCCCCAAAAAAAGTGTTTCTTGTTTTAAGTCATTGTTTTGGGAGTGGCTGTTTTGTATCAACAGATAACTGGAACAGACTCAAAGGGCCAATTAGTCATAAAGTGTTTTTTTGTCTCATCTTGTCATTCCTGGTAATGACTCCCTGAAAAACCCTTGGCAAAGATGGGTGTCTGGGTTTCAGTTTTTAGAAATCTTTCCACACTAATATTTTCCTTAGTTGCCTAGCGTAACTGGTAGAAGGAGATGGGCAAGGAACAGGACATTAAGTACTCAACCAACTGTGGTCATAATTATCCAGAAAGATTTTTTTTCTCTGTGAAAAAAATCGCCACATATTGCTGTAAGTAGGTATACAAGGAAGTTTCAGTCCCAAACCCCTGTGTGGAATCCTTAGTTCTGGTGTTCTGTCATGGAAGCAACAAAGACTGTCTTTTTGTCTCTGGCTCAAGACCTTCACTAAAAGCATGCCAATAGCTTTCTAGGCTTTTTCCTCACAGACACCATATCCTCAAGATCTTTTAATTCTAATTGTTTGAACAAAGGAAAAGAAGGCACAGTTGCTTTCATATGACCTTTTTTATACTCCTGCTACCCATTGTCCTTGTTCTTGGCTGCCTATGTCCTAGTTCCTCCTCCCCAGAAGCTGGAGGGTTTGGAGCCTTCTTTTCTCTTCTTTTTTTTCTGAGATGGAGTTTGTCACCAGGCTGCAGTGCAGTGGCGTGATCTCGGCTCTCTGCAGCCTCTGCCTCCAGATTCAAGCAATTCTCCTGCTTCAGCCTCCCAAGTAGCTGGGATTACAGGTGCACACCACCATGCCCAGCTAATTTTTGTATTTTTAGTAGAGACAGGGTTTCACCATGTTGGCCAGGATGGTCTCAATCTCTTGACCTCTTGAGCCGCCCACCTCGACCTCCCAAAGTGCTGGGATTACAAGTGTGAGCCACTGCGCCTGGCCTGGAGCTTTCTTTTGAGCTTGGACTGAACTTTAAAACCAGGTATTCTGCTATGTCAGGGGTAGTCAGCAATCTGTAGCCAGTGAGTGCTTGTGTTTTGTGTTTTGAGACAGAGTCTCACTCTGTTGCCCAGGCTGGAGTGCAATGGCATGATCTTGGCTCACTGCAACTGCCACCTCCTGGGTTCAAGCGATTCTTCTGCCTCAGCCTCCCGAGTAGCTGGGATTATAGGTGCATACCACCACGCCCAGGTAATTTTGTATTTTTAGTAGAGACAAGGTTTCACTATGCTGGCCAGGCTGGTCTCAAACCCCCGACCTCAGGTGATCCACCTTGGCCTCCCAAAATGCTGGGATTATAGATGTGAGCCATATTTTTTTATGTGAAAATTCACATATCTAAATGTGGGTCCCTGTTTTTGAATAGCCTTCAAGCTAAAAATAATTTTCACATTTTAAAATGTGTTTTAAAAATAAAAGAAATAAGATTTTAGGACACATGCAAATTACACAAATTCAAATTTCAGTATTCATAGAAAAATGTTTTTTATTTTTGTTTTGAGACAGGGTCTCACTCTGTTGCCCAGGCTAGAGTGCAGTAGCATAGTCTTGGCTCACTAGATTTTGCACCTCCTGGGCTCAAGGGATCCTCCCACCCCGGCCTCCACCTCCTGGGCTAAAGGAATCCTCTCACCTCAACCTCCCATCTCAGCCTTCTGAGCAGCTGGGATTACAGGCACACACCACTACGCCTAGATAATTTTGTATTTTTTGTAGAGATAGGGTTTCACCATTTTGCCCAGGCTGGTCTCAAACTCCTGAGCTCAAGTGATCCACTTGCCTTCATCTCCTGAAGTGTTGGGATTATAGGCATGAGCCACCGCACCTGCCCAAAAAAGTTTGATTAGAACATAACTATGCTTATTTTTGAATTGTCTGAGGCTACCTTTGCCCCAAAATGGCAAACTTGAATAGTTGCCACAGAGGTGGTATGAACCTCCAAACCTAAAACATGTATTATAGTTCTCTTTACAGAAAAAGTTGGCAAATCCCTAGGCAAGGCACCAGAGACATGTCCTCAAGAGGTTCCATAGTGGCAACTGGATAATTGTCTCTTCTTTTTTTAGCGATAGGGTCTTGCTCTGTCACCATGGCTAGAATGCAGTGGCACAATCAACTTAAGCGATCTTCCCACCTCAACCTCCTGAGTAGCTAGGACTACAGGCCTATGTGACCATGTCCAGATAATTTTTAAATTTTCTGTAGAGATGGGGTCTCACTCTGTTGCCCAGGCTGGTCTTAAACTCTTGGTCTCAAGTGATCCTCCCACCTCAGCCTCCCAAAATACTGTAATTATAGGCACGAGACACCATGCCTGGCTGAACTCTTCTTTTTTTTTTTTGAGATGAAGTCTCACTGTGTCACCCAGGCTGGAGGGCAGTGGCATGATTTTGGCTCACTGCAACCTCCACCTCCCAGGTTCAAGTGAGCCTTCTGCCTCAGTTTCCTGAGTAGCTAGGACTACAGGAGCGCACTATCACACCTGGCTAATTTTTTGTATTTTTTAGTAGAGATAGGGTTTCACCATATTGGCTAGGCTGGTGTTGAACTCCTGACCTCGTCATCTGCCTGTCTTGGCCTCCCAAAGTGCTGCGATTACAGGTGTGAGCCACCGTGCCTGGCTGGAACTCTTCCTTTAAAAACATAAACATGGTAGGCCCCTTAGATGTCATCTAAACCCAGGCTTTCATTTTAACCTTCTCATTTTCTAGTTTAAAGTCGAAAAAAACTGAAGTTCAGAGATTCACAGGAGTTTCCTAAGGTCAGAGTGACTTATTGGTAGCACAGAGACTTAAACATAGATTTCCTTATTTGGTCAGATCCCCTCTGAGTCCTAATATCTGTACTAAAGTGGGGCTGTATCTTGTGTAAGGTACTGATTTTTTTCTGCATCCCTGTTTCTCTACTGGTAACATGTAGAGTTTGGACTAAGAACTCTTCAGTCCCTTGCAACTCTAATGATGTGCTCTGCTTTTCTTTTCTTTTTTTTTTTTTTTTTTGAGATGGAGTTTTGCTCTTGTTGCCCAGGTTATAGTGCAGTGGTGCGATCTCAGATCACTGCAACCGCCACTTCCCAGGTTCAAGCAATTCTTGTGGCTCAGGCTCCTGCGTAGCTGGGATTACAAGTACCTGCCACCATGCCCAGATAATTTTTGTATTTTTCAGAGACAGAGTTTCACCGTGTTGGCCAGGCTGGTCTTGAACTCCTGACCTCAGGTGATCCACCCACCTCAGCCTCCCAAAGTGCTGGGATTACAGGTGTGAGCCACCATGCCTGGCCTAATGTGCTCTGCTTTTTAAACAAGATGGAACTTAGCTCCATAGCAATAGGAGTAGCAACAACATCATGAGACACAGACCCAGAGGCTCTGAATTCCAGTTCAGAGGTTGTATGAATTTGGACAACTTTTGGCTTCAGGTTTCATCTGCAAAACCAGTTTATGTAACAATGTCATCAATGCCACTAAGTTAATGAGATAGTAGCTTTGATAGGGCTACTAAACAATAAATAAAAAGCTGGAATATATTGAAGGAATATTAATCCATTTATGCCAGAGGTTGCAATTTTTTGTGTGTGAAAAATCAGACCTCGGAGATGACCTTGAGCAGTGGGATATAAATTACTCCCACAAGCTTAGTGTTCCAATAATGGAATACCAGACATAAATGTATAAATAAGTTATTAATTAATAAGATTTTTCCAGCCAGGCGTGGTGGCTGACACCTATAATCCCAGCACTTTGGGAGGCTGAGGCAGGCACATCACTTGAGGTCAGGAGTTTGAAACCAGCCTGGCCAACATGGTGAAACACCATCTCTACTAAAAATATAAAAATTAGCCAGGCATGGTGGCAGGTGCCTGTAATCCCAGCTACTTGGGAAGCTGAGGCAGGAGAATTGCTTGAACTCAGGAGGAGGAGGTTGCAGTGAGCCAAGATTGCACCACTGCACTCCAACTTGGGCAACAGAGTGACACTCT
This sequence comes from Sapajus apella, assembly GCF_009761245.1. NCBI lineage: Eukaryota > Metazoa > Chordata > Mammalia > Primates > Cebidae > Sapajus > Sapajus apella. Next base: position 19,280,466 of record NW_022437002.1, read on the forward strand.
GTCTCAAAAAAAAAAATTTTTTTTTCCAGCTGTGATAATCTGAGATATTCCATTCTCCTTTCTATGGTGGGAAGGAAAAGGTAGAAGTTGTGGAGAGGAAAGAGGCAGAAATTAAAGGGAGAACAGAAAAGAAGGGCAAACAAAGCCAAGTAGGTGAGGAAAAGGACAGAAAAAGAGACAGGGAGAAGGGAGGGGCTTACAAATGGGAAAAGAAGGGCAGGAAGGATGGAAATAAGTAAAAACAACAACAAAAAGAAAGCAAGGAGAGAGAGTGGAGATGGGGAAGAGCCAGAAAATGCTGAGTGAGGGAAGAAAGGAGCACTAAAAGAAAAAGGAGAATGGGGATGGTCAGACAGAGGGCTATCCCACCATCTTCCTCTCCTGTTTGTTTGCATTTACCAACCTGATCACTCTGCCCTGAACAGCTTAGTTCCTTTCCCATAGTTTCTCTTCACTCCAGTACTATCTGACTTAAACTTGTACCTGTATGACAAAGCTAATACCTTGGACTCTTAGTTCTAAAAACAGGGCATGCATTCTGCCTCAGCCTTCCATTCCCGTGGTCTCACCCTGGACGTTGGCATCATCAGAAACTCACAAGCTCGGACATTTCAATTCCAAATATCCCACTCAGACCACTGGCATCTATACTGCCAGCGCACTTGCTCATATACCCCACTGAAACCTTTGTTGCGTCAATGCTCTAAGACCTTAGTCCCTTTCCGCACCACCCTCCAACCCCCTCACTACTAGGCTTCACATACCATTATTTGCTTTTCTGTATGGTTTTGATTCTAAAGACATCATCATAAACTTCTCTTGTAAACACTCTCATCACTTGGACCCCTCTCTCTTTGTTGTACTTGCCAGGTAAAACCCCAACCCTCAATAAATGCAACAAGCTGCCTTCTCTGCCTGCGCCTCAACGGCCAGACATCTTCAATTATTTTAAATCGATTACCTCAAATATCAAACGAGCTCTTAACGTTGGCCAGAAGGCCTTTTAAAGGCCTGTATGTACACCATGGCTCAGTTCTTGAACTCCTTTTCTTCTCCCTTAAGATTTTTCCTTAATAAAGGGGTCAGGCGAACAGTTAAAAGGCTTCCCATTGCAGTTAGAATACAGCCCAGATTCCTCTCCATAAGCAAAAATCTTGATCTGCCACCAACTTCACTTTCTCACTTTTCACTTTCCATTCTCCCCTCATTTAACTCAGCCCTGGTCTCACTGTCATTGGCCTTCCCTTTTTTTTTTTTTGAGGCAGTTTCATTGTCACCCAGGCTGGAGTGCAGTGGTGTGATCACGGCTCCTGGGCACAAGTGAACCTCCGTCTCGGCCTCACCAGTAGCTGGGATCACAGGCACGCGCCACCGCCCCAGCCTTTTAAATTTTTGGTCGAGACAGGAGTCTCGCCATGTTGCCTAGGCTGGTCTCGAACTCCTAGGCTCAAGCGATCCTCCTGCTTCGGCCTCCCAAAGTGCTGGAATTACAGGCGTGAACCACCGCTCCCAGCCAGGTCTCCCTTCAGCTGCTCTAACATGCCAAGCCATCTTAGATCTTTTGCATATGCTTTTCTCTGTGAGGCACTCTATCCAGGTGTTTGCCTGGTTTCGCTCTTTCCTATGTCTTGGCTTGAATGTCACCTCTTCTGAGGCCTTCTCTGGCCACCCTGGCCATCTTATGTGCTACTTGTTATTTCTTCAAAATTGTACCGCCATTTGTATGTACTGGTGTTTACTTATTCATACTGGCTACCTCCCCACTTAAATGGAAACTCCTTGCGAGCAGATACAATGGGTTTTCCTTTCCCGCGGATCAGGTCTCGGCCTCTAGCTCAACACCCGACACCTGTGGGCGCAGGATAAAGTATCTGCGGTCAGAAAGTACTAATGAACAACCCAAGGGGTGGAGGAAAGCTGGCGCGGACCGCACGAAGGTCGCCTAGGCGCAGCACCGGTGCGAGCCGCGGGAAGCTCCTCCCCTTCCGACAGCGCCGCGGACGCCTGGGCTGGCACGGCGGCGGGGCCGCGGCAGGCGCTGGCTCAGCCCGCCCCTTTCTCCCGCCGCCTCCCTGCCCCGCCCCGCGCCGCGCCGGCCGCTGTCAGCTCCCTCAGCGTCCGGCCGAGGCGCGGTGTATGCTGAGCCGCTGCCGCAGCCGGCTGCTCCACGTCCTGGGCCTTAGCTTCTTGCTGCAGAACCGCCACCCGATTCTCCTCTGCCCTCCCCGTCTCATGAAGCCGCTGGTCGTGTTCGTCCTTGGCGGCCCCGGCGCCGGCAAGGGGACACAGTGTGCCCGCATCGTCGAGGTGAGGCCCCGGCAACCGAAGGGCTCCTGGGGGCTTGACGGAACGCGGGCTGGCCTGTGCCGCCGCACCCGGTCCGCGCCTCCTGGAGTCGCGGAGCCGTAGACTACGAGTCCCAGCGGCCACCGCGCCGCTCGCGTGGCAGTGGCCGAGTGCCGCTGGCGCGCGGCGTGCCGGGACTCGTAGTCCGCGCCCGCCCGCCTTGGGGGGCACCGCTTGGGGTCGCTTTGTTCCCGCTCCCCTTCTTTTCCTACATTTTGGGGACGGATTCGTCTCTAGAGTGGGCTGGGAGAGGGGTCCCGGAGGGCCCAACCTTTGGGGGTCCCCCAGCGCGCAAAGGTCAGCGTGTCGCTGATCGTGTGGTGGGTGAGGGCAGTGGGGCATGGATTTGGGTGAGAGGCCGTGTTTGCCCGCAGTTGCCTGAAGGGGAGACGTATTTTTCTTCTCCGCGCCTTCCCTCTGGTTCTCTAAACACCGAACTGTCACCCGTTGGGGCCAGGTGTTATTTTAGGTGTGCTGTGGGCTGCGGCTAGCGCTCTCGGGTCCTGTCCCCGAAAGCTTTAAGGCGGGGTCCGCCCAGAGGCTCTGCCCGGGGCGGGGATGGGGAAAATCCGGAGCGGTGTTCTGAGATCAAGCTTTTAACCTTTGGCCCTGCTGCCAACTCACGCTCGGCCCTCGGTCACTTCCTCTATCCCAGCCTCAGTTGCTCCTTCTAATACAGTAAAAAGGGTCTCTGAATGAACCCAGATTTTCTCAGAATATAAAACACCTCCCAATTGTAAAATCTCGTTACTTTTATTTCTTTTGCTTTAAGATGTGTTAGATTACCAGTTCAATTCTTTTAACAATTTTTGGGCTAGGTGTATGGTTGCTTAGTTGCATTGACACTGAAGAAAAAGGCTTCATGGATAATCTGGGGAATGCTTGGGAAAGAAGGAAAACAAGATATCTAGATACAGAAGAGGCAACCATTGGTGGCCTCTAGTGAAATCGCTCTGAAACTCCTTAACCAACCAAAGTTTTTTTGACCTAGAACTTCTAATTTCCTCCTCTTCCAGGATATGGCCTATATTAGCTTTGGGCTTTTGCTTCTCTCCTTATATGTTCAGAGTAATCAACTCCTGTCCTGTATTTTATTCCCTAAATAGCATCCCGAGAAAGTTAGATGTGTTCAAGTCATTATGTGTTGTACAGATGTATATATAAATATTGATCATTTTTAGGTGTCAAAGTGGAAGTAGTCCAACTAAAAAAAAAGTAATATTTACATCCTCAAGATTTGTTGGTTCTCTACTTTCTTTTTTTTGAGATGGAATCTCGCTGTATCGCCAGGCTGGAGTGCAGTCGCGGGATCTCGGCTCACTGCAACCTCTGAGTCCCCGGTTCAAGCGACTCTCTTGGCTCAGCCTCCTTTCTCTTTACTTTTTAAAAGACAAGCGGCAAGTCTGGGCGGGGTGGTTCATGCCTGTAAACCCAGCACTTTGGGAGGTCAGGAGTTGGAGACCAGTCTGGCCACCATGGAGAAACCCTGTCTCTATTCAGAATACAAATATTAGCCGGGCGTTGTGGCTTATGCCTGGGAGGCTGAGGTGGGTGGATCACCTGACGTCAAGAGTTCCAGACCAGCCTGGCCAACATGGCGAAACCCTGTCTCTACTAAAAATATAAAAAATCAGCCGGGCCTGGTGACGGGTGCCTGTAATCCCAGCTACTCGGGAGGCTGAGGCAGGAGAATTGCTTGAACCCGGGAGGCAGAGGTTGCCGTGAGCTGAGATTGGGCCATTGCACTCCAGGCTGGGTGACAGAGCGAGATTCCTTCTCAGGAAATAAATAAATAAATAAATAAAAGACAAGTGACAAGTCGGAATGATTTCAAATTTTCGTTTAATATATGAGATTTCTCTTACGTTTAAATAGCGTGATAGGAGAAGTAGCAAAGACTTTAGAGTCAAAGAGATATGGGTTCAAACCCTGACTCTGCCATTTACTGTTTCTGTAGGCCCAGAAAAGTTGTTACTTTTAGTTTGAGTTCCTCTGTGAAAAGGGAAAAAATAGAAATGCCTATCTTGTATGGTATTTGTGAATATTAAATGAAGTAAAATGTCTGGCACACAGAGACTGATGCAAATAATTTTTTTCTCCACTTTAAACTTTCTGATCTTATTATATTGGTTATTTTTATTGATTTTTGGGTTTTGATTTGTTATTTTATTGATTTTTATTGGGTTTTGTTGTTGTCGTTGTTTGTTTTGAGACCAAGTCTGTCTCTGCCACCCAGGCTGGAGTACAGTGGTGCCAACTCAGCCCACTCCAACCTGTGCCTTCTGGGATCAAGCCATTCTCCCACCTCAGTCTACTGAGTAGCTGGGATGACAGGTGCTACCTTTTTTTTTTTAGGTTTTTGTAGAGATGAGGTCTCACTATATTGTTCAGGCTAGTCTTGAACTCCTAGACTCAAGGGATCCTACTGCCTTGGCTTCTCAAAGTGTTGGCCTTATAGACATGAGCAGCTATGCCTGGTCTGGTTATTTTTATTGCAAAGTAAGATTTTTCTTTTAAATTACTTTATGACTGTTACATTTGAATGCATTTAAATACAGTATGCTGTTTCTGAATCACAATATGCTTTTAAAATGTCTATACCTAAATTAATAACATCCATACTACTACACTGGGTAAAAAATAATCTACACATTCTGCAATTATTCTTTATTCTGTGCAGTAATGGCAAATAATTTTTTTTTGGAGTTGGAGTCTAGCTCTGTCACTGAGGCTAGAGTGCAGTCGTTAGATCTCAGCTCACTGCAACCTCCACCTCCTCAGCCTCCTGAGTAACTAATACTGTAGGCACATGCCATCATACTTGACTAATTTTTGTGTTTTTAGTAGAGACGAGGTTTCACCATATTGGCCAGGCTGGTCTCAAACTCTTGACCTCATGATCCACCCACCTTGACCTCCCAAAGTGCTGGGATTACAGGTGTGAGCCACTGCACCCGGCTGGCCTCCCTCCCTTCTTTTTCTTTGTTTCTTTCTTTTCTTCTTTCCTTTCCTTCTTTCCCTCCCTCTCTCCTTCCCTCCCTCTCCCCTTCCTTTCTTCCCTCCCTCCCTCCCTTCTTTTCTTCCTTCCTTTGAAATACCCAGACTTGAAGGAGAACTTGTTTTATTTTCTAATTGTTTGTAAATCTATTTTTTTCTTTTTATCATTTAACCAGTTACAAGTCAAGTTTAATGTTTGTGAATCTATGTCCTCTGCTACTGAATTTGTTTCTGAAAATGAGCCATTTTCTAAATCTGTGTGACACCCAGTTTCCAGAGTGGAGTTAGTATGGAATAATTTATTTCTAAAAAATCATGATGAGAATACTGTGTCATTTTTGAATTTTAAAAATGAAGCTTTATTTATATTTGTTGTTTTGGCCCAAATGAAATTATGGCATTGTAACCTAAATTTATATTTGAAAATAACCACAATTTTGCATGCGTTAGTTGGAATAAATATTTAAACCTCTCTTTTAAAGATTGTGAACACTTTGCTTACATAAACAAACTAAAAGCTTATAACCATACCAAATTGCTTTCTATAACATCCAGAAAACTTTTTTTTTTTTTTGAGAGAGGGTTTTGCTCTGTTGCCCAGGCTGTAGTATGGTGGCCTGATCTACCTCCTGGTGTCCAGAGATTCTCCTGCCTCAGGCTCCAGATGCTTGCCACCACGCCTGGCTAATTTTTGTATTTTTAGTAGAGATGGTGTTTCACCATGTTGGCCAGCCTGGTCTTGATCTTATAACCTCAGGTGATCCACCTGCCTAAGCTTCCCAAAGTGCTGAGATTACAGGCATGAGCCCTTGCACCCAGCCTCACCCAGAAAGCATTTTATCGTCTGTGTTAACTTCCTCTAGGGCCTGTGAGGATAACTCATATTTTGACTGGTCATCCTACTTACTGCACTTAGAAAAAGTTTTGGATGATAATTGACTTTAAGCATATACAAATCAGAAATTTTATTTCATTTATCTTTATGTCCCCAGTGTTGAACATTGTGCCTGGCACATAGTAAGAGCTTAGTAAGCACTTATTTATTGAATTATAAGTTGAATAAGTTGAATTCATATGTAGAGTGTATTATTTGTCTTGAAGATATACAATTTTTTAAAATTCAGTCCCCAGAGGGCGCTCCAGTAGCAGTTGGCTCACCCATTTTCAGGACCAGAAGTGTTTGAATGTCTTCCTTGAATTTCTTTTTCTTTCTTCCTTTCCTTTCTTAGCTTTTTTTTTTTGGGGGGGGGGGGGTGGGGGGGTGGAGGATTACTCTGTTGCCCAGGCTGGAGTGCAGTGGTGCAATCTTGGCTCACTGCAACCTCCGCCTCCTGGGTTCAAGCACTTCTCATGCCTCAGCCTCCTGAGTAGCTTGAATTACAGGTACCTGCCACTATGCCCGGCTAATTTTTGTATTTTTAGTAGATACTGGGTTTCACAATAATGGCCAGCCTGGTCTCAAACTCCTGACCTCAGGTCATCTGCCCGCTGAGGCAGGAGAATCGCTTGAACCCTGGAGGCAGAGGTTGTGGTGAGCCAGGATTGAGCCATTGCACTCCATCCTGTGTAACAAGAGCGAAACTCTGTATCAATTAAAAAACAAACAAACAAATAAATAAATAATAGGCCTCTTTCCTTTTGGTGGAATAGGTAGAATAATAGTTGTATTTCTTTTTTAAGAAAGTTTACGTTATCTGTAGAAGAAGTGGTCCATAGGATACTTGACTCTTCTGAAGTACCACCGTTTCATTAAGGGTGCTTGTATCATGGGATTTTTATGTTAAGAACTTGGAGGAGGGGAGAAGATTTTCAGATTTACTGCTCTTAATTTTGAAAATTTTCATTTTTTGCCTTTCCATTTTAAGTTATAAAGTAATACATGCCCACTGGGAAAAGTCAAATCTTTTCTAGTCCTGAGATCACCAGTAGTAGCTGCTTGTTATGAACTGCTTCCCCATCTCTTTCTCAATGTTCTTGTGAACCAAAATGCAAATACTTATTTTTTTACCTTCAAGTGAGATTATTGTATTTTTTGCTGACTGTATTATGGAAATATCCTTCCAGGTGTTTACCTATAGATTTAATTCATTTGTTGTTGTTTTTTTGAGACGGAGACTCAGTCTGTCACCCAAGCTAGAGAGCATTGGCACAATCTTGGCTCACTGCAATCTCTGCCTTCCAGGTTCAAGAGATTCTCTCCTGCCTCAGCCTCCTGAGTAGATGGGATTACAGGCGTGTGCTATCATGCCTGGCAATTTTTTTTTGTTTTTAGTAGAGACGGTGATTCATCAGGTCTGTCTGTCTGTCTGTCTGTCTTTCTTTCTTTCTTTTCTTTTCTTTTCTTTTTTCTTTTCTTT
>NW_022437002.1:19288265-19292600 GCF_009761245.1 Sapajus apella
TTCCTTCCTTCCTTCCTTCCTTCCTTCCTTCCTTCCTTCCTTCCTTTCCTTCCTTTCTTTCCTTTCTTTCTTTCCTTTCTTTCTTTCCTTTCTTTCTTTCTTTTGACAGAGTTTTGCTCTTGTTGCCAAGGCTGGAGTGCAGTGGTATGATCTCAGCTGACCACAACCTCCGCCTCCTGGATTCAAGTGATTCTCCTGCCTCGGCCTCTCTCGTAGCTGGGATTACAGGCCTGTGCCGCCATGCCTGGCTAATTTTTTTGTATTTTCAGTAGAGATGGGGTTTCTCCATGTTGGTCAGGCTGGTCTTGAACTCCTGACCTCAGGTGATCTGTCTGCCTCGGCCTCCCAAAGTGCTGGGATTACAGGCGTGAGCCACTGTGCCTCGCTCATCAGGTATTTCTTTATAGCAATGTGAGAATGGACTCATATAGTCTACTTTAAAATTTTTATTTTTATTTTTTTGAGACAGAGCCTTGCTCAGTCACCCAGGCTGGAATATAGTGGCTCTATCACAGCTCACTGCAGCCACTTGGCTCAAGTGATCCTTCTGCCTTAGCCGTCTGAGTAGCTAGGACTACAGGTCTGGCTAATTATTTTTTATTTATTTTTTTGAGACGGAGTCTCTCTGTACCGCCCAGGCTAGAGTGCAGTGGTGTGATCTCGGCTCACTGCAACCTCTGCCTCCCGGGATCAAGCAATTCTCCTGCCTCAGCCTCCCGGGTAGCTGGGATTACAGGCGCCTGCCAGCACACCTGGCTAATTTTTATATTTTTAGTAGAGACAGGGTTTCAACATGTTGGCCAGGCTGGTCTCAAATTCCTGACCTCAGGTGATCCACCTGCCTTGGCCTCCCAAAGTGTTGTAATAACAGGCGTAAGCCACCGCGCCTGGCCTAAGTATTTTTTGTAAAGGTAGGGTCTCTCTGTGTTGCCCAGGCTGGAACTCAGTCTACTGCTTCAAATGCTAATCTCTTCCAGAAACACCCTTACAGATAATAATGTTTTACCGGCTATCTGAGTATCCCTTAATCCAGTTAAGTTGACACCAAAAATTAACCATCACAAACATGCTCATTGTATTTCTATCAAAAGTATATGAATTATCAGCTTGAATGATTATCATTTTAATTTTTACAGATTTGTTAATCTGTTTTCTAAGATTTTTGAGAGTAAATTATTATTATTTTTTTTTTCTAAGAGGTCCGTTAAAGTGAAATGGCATAATTAGCTGTGGTTTTTTTTGTTGTTTGTTTTTTTGCTTTTGAGTCAGAGTCTTGCCCTGTTGCTCAGCTGGAGTGCAATGGCGCCATCTCTGTTCACTGCAACCTCCACCTCCCAGATTCAAATGATTCTTGTGCTTCCACTTCCTGAGTAGCTGAGATTACAGGTGCACACCACCTTCCTGGCTAATTTTTGTGTTTTTAGTAGAGACAGGGATTCACCATGTTGGCCAGGCTGGTCTTGAACTCCTGACCTCAAGTGATCCACCTGCCTGGGCTTCCCAAAGTGCTGGGATTACAAGTGTGAGCCACCATTCCTGGCCCTGTGTATATTTTTAAAAAATATTTCCCTGTACTTGTCATTTATTCAGAAACATTTTTTGAGCCAGGCACTGTGATATTTGTTGTTGAGCTGAGTAAGAAGACACAGACTGGCCAGGTGCCATGGCTCACACCTGTAATCCCAGCACTTTGGAAGGCCAAAGTACATGAATCACTTGAGCCCAGGAGTTCAAGATCAGCCTGAGAAACACATCAAAAACCCATCTCTACAAAAAATTAGCTGGACCTGGTGGTGCGTGCCTGTGGTCCCAGCTACTTGGGAGGCTGAGGTGGGAGAATCACCTGAGCACGAGAAGCCGAGGTTGCAGTGAGACTTGATCATGCCACTGCACTTAAGCGTGAACAGCAGAGCAAGACGATGTCTTTAAAAAAAAAAAAGGACGACACAGGCTCTGCTGCCAAAAGTTCACAATGTGGTGAGAAAACAAGGAAATTAACTGGTAATGACTACTGGATAGAATGATAAGACCTATGATATAAATATACCATTTAGGTAAGGGAAGGGACATCTAAATTTTAGTCCAATGAGTCAGGGAGGGCTTCCAGAGGAGGTGATGTATATGAGCTTAATTTTGAAGGACAGTGGAAAAGAAGAAGCTGGGAGATGGAGAACGCTTAAATGCAGTTATCCTTGCATAGGGTTATTGTAGGATTCAATTTTGAGTAAAGTGTGAGAGAGTAAACTGACAAAAGTGAGCCTAACACAAAAACGCTCCCTTGACAAATGCAAACTCTGTGCTTTTTCTGTGGACAGTGATACAGGCTTTCAGAGACTCTCAGTTAGGAAATAGATACACAATAGAATTTCATAATAAAATATGTGAAAGAACTTTGCAGATATTAAAGTTTAACTGTAAATTTTTTCTTTTTTCTTTTTATTTTCTTTTGAGATGGAGCTCACTCTGTTGCCCAGGCTAGAGTGTAGTGGCAGGATCTCAGTTCATTGCAACCTCCACCTCCTGGATTCAAGCGATTCTACTACCTCAGCCTCCCTAGTAGCTGGGATTATAGGTACCCACCACCATGCCTGGCTAAATTTTGTATTTTTAGTAGAGACAGTGTTTCACCATGTTGGCCAGGCTGGTCTCAATCTCCTGAGTCGTGATCCACCTGCCTCAGCTTCCCAAAGTGCTGGGATTACAGGCCTAACTAAATTATTTCAAAACTGTTTATCTTTTAGTTTTGCCTCCCTAACTAGAGTTTAGTAATGTCTTTAAGGGTAGGGATGCTGTCTTTTCCCTCTCATTCCACTACACTCTTTTTTTTTTTTTTTTTTTTTTTTTTTTTAAGATGGAGTCTGGCTCTGTTGCTCAGGCTGGAGTGCAGTGGCACCATCTCAGCTCACTGCAACCTTTGCCTCCCAGGTTCAAGCCATTCACCTGCCTCAGCCTCCTGAATAGCTGGGATTAGAGGCATGTGCCACTATGTCCAGCTAGTTTTTTTGTATTTTAGTAGAGATGGGGTTTCACCATATTGCCCAGGCTGGTCTCAAACTCCCGACTTCAGGTGATCTGCCTGCCTTGGCCTCCCAAAGTGCTGGGATTACAGGTGTGAGCCACCATGCCTGGCCTTCATTCTGTTACATGGTTTTTGAAATGCCTGCTCATCCTTAAGATCTTAGCTTAATTTAAAGACTCCCAAATGTTCTCAGTTCATGGTGCCCTTAGTGTCTCAATCATAGAAACCCTAGTGCAAAAGAAATACCTTACAGCTATATTATGTAAGTAATTAGGTCCAAACAGTACTTAATAAGTATTTTCTAACAAGTTAGTAGCTGCTTGAAGAAATGATACATATAAATTAGGAGAAAAAAGTAGCAATTTAGTTTCATTCTTAAGTAACCACCCTTACTAATAAAATGTATATGCCTGTTGGGCACTGTTTCTCATATGTTGGAATCAGATTGGACACTTCCACCTGCATTTCTTTCTTTCTTTTTTTTTTTTTTTTTGAGATGGAGTTTCGTTCTTGTTACCCAGGCTGGAGTGCAATGGCGCGATCTCGGCTCACTGCAACCTCTGCCTCCTGGGTTCAGGCAATTCTCCTGCCTGAACCTCCTGACTAGCTGGGATTACAGGCACGCGCCACCATGCCCAGCTAATGTTTTGTATTTTTAGTAGAGACGGGGTTTCACCATGTTGACCAGGATGGTCTCGATCTCTTGACCTCGTGATCTACCTGCCTCGGCCTCCCAAAGTGCTGGGATTACAGGCGTGAGCCACCGCGCCCAGCCACATTTCTTAGTAATTTTCTTTCTTTCTCTCCCTGTCTCTCTCTTTCTTTCTGTCTTTTCCTTCCTTCTTTTTTTGTTTTTGTTTTCTTTTTTTTTTTTTACGGAGTCTTACTTTGTCGCTCAGGCTGGAGCACAATGACACGATCTTGGCTCATTGCAACCTTGGCCTCCTAGGTTCAAGCGATTCTCATGCCTCAGCCTCCCAAGTAGCTGGGACTACAGTGGTGCGCCACCATGCCTGGCTAATTTTATTTTATTTTATTTTTTAATTTTTATTTATTTATTTTTTGAGACGGAGTTTCGCTCTTGTTACCCAGGCTGGAGTGCAATGGCGCGATCTCGGCTCACCGTAACCTCCGCCTCCTGGGTTCAGGCAAGTATCCTGCCTCAGCCTCCTGAGTAGCTGGGATTACAGGCACGCGCCACCATGCCCAGCTAATTTTTTGTAGTTTTAGTAGAGACGGGGTTTCACCATGTTGGCCAGGATGGTCTCAATCTCTTGACCTCGTGATCCACCCGCCTCGGCCTCCCAAAGTGCTGG
>NW_022437002.1:19292700-19311356 GCF_009761245.1 Sapajus apella
TTAGTAGAGATGGGGTTTCACCATGTTGGCCAGGCTAGTCTCGAACCTCAGACCTCAGGTGATCTGCCTTCCTTGGCTTCCCAAAATGCTGGGATTACAGGCATGAGCTTCTGTGTCTGGTCTCTCTCTCTCTTCCTTCCTTTCTTCCTTCTTTCCTTCTCTTTCTTCCTTTCCTTCTTTTCCTCTTTCTCTCTCTTTCTTCTTTCTTTCCTTTTAGCTCCTATTGCCCAGCTGGAGTGCAATGGTGCAATCTTGGCTCACTGCAACCTCTGCCTCCCGGGTTCAAGTGATTCTCCTGCCTCAGCCTCCCAAGCAGCCAGTATTATAGGCACCTGCCACCACATCCAGCTAAATTTTATAAATTTAGTAGAGATGGGGTTTCACCAAGATGGTGGCTGGCCATGAACTTCTGACCTCAGGTGATCTTCCCACCTTGGCCTACCCAAAGTGCTTGGATTATAGGTGTGAGCCACCGCTCCTGGTCCTCTTTTCTTCTCTTTTATTTTCTTTCTTTTCCTTTTTTCTCTTTCTCCTTCCCTCCCTCCCTCCCTTCCTCCCTCCGTCCCTCCCTCCCTTTCTCCCTCCCTTCCTTCCTTCCATTCGTTCTCTCATTCATTCACTCTGTTGTCCAGGCTGGAGTGCAGTGGCACAATCATGGCTCATTGCAGCCTCCAACTCCTGGGCTCAGGCACTCTTTCCACCTCAGCCCTGTAGCTGGGACTACTCAGGCACATGGCACCATACCTCGCTAATGTTTAAAATTCTTGTAGAGAGAGGTATCATTATGTTGCTCAGGCTGGTCTCGAACTCCTGGCATCAAGCCATCCTCCTGCCTCGGCCTCCCCAAATGCTGAGATTGTAGGCATGAGCTGCTGTGCCTGGTCCACATTACTTTTCTTGTGATACTTGTTTTTAACACAGCAGCAGCCCACAAAAAATCAGCCTCACAAAGATATATCATTGAAAGGAATGTGCCACAATCTTTTTGTTGTTGAAACAGAGTCTTGCTGTGTCATCTAGGCTGGTTTGCAGTGGTGCAATCTCAGCTTACTGTGACCTCCATCTCCCAGGTTCCAGTGGTTCTCCTGCCTCAGCCTCCTGAGTAGCTAGGACTACAGGCGTGCGTCGCCACCATGCCTGGCTAATTTTTGTATTATTAGTAGAGATGGGGTTTCACCATGTTGGCCAGGCTAATCTCGAGCACCTGATCTCAAGTAATCCACCTGCCTTAGCCTCCCAAAATGCTGAGATTACAGATGTGAGTCATCATGCCTGGTCCATGATCTTAAATTGAAAATTACCTATCTTGTCTGGGTGCAGTGGCTCACCCTTGTAATTCCAGAACTTTGGGAGGCCAGGATGGGCAGATCACGAGGTCAGGAGATTGAGACCATCCTGGCCAACATAGTGAAACCCCATGGCGCATGTCTGTAATCCTAGCTACTTGGGAGACTGAGGCAGGAGAATTGCTTGAACCGGGGAGTTGGAGGTTGTGGTGAGCCGAGATCACGCCACTGCACTCTAGCCTGGCAATAGAGGAAGACTCCATCTCAAAAGAAAAAAAAAAAAAGAAAGAAAATTAACTGTCTTGAGCTGGTGATGGTAGTTCACATAGTGTAACATTGACTATTGCTGTGTTTCCTTTGAAAAATTAAACCCAGGGCACTATTGTGAATTTACTGTATCACATTCCAGTTTAGATGCTAATGCGAGAGGATTGTAATCACTGAAGACCTCCAAAAGTTGCACAGGATTATAGTATTTTAACGGTAGCTTTCTGAATTGAAATCCAGAGGATAAAAGAAATTGATTTAGCAGTGGGACTTTTTATCCAGGTAAGAGAGAGAAAGGGTGGGGACTCTACTGGGAGTACAGAAACAGCATAGATGTTTTGATGTCTTATTGTTTGTGTCATGTTGGCCTAGTCACACGGATTCTTACTACTTTTTTTGAGATGGAGTTTCACTCTTGTTGCCCAGGCTGGAGTGCAATGGTGCAATCACAGCTGACTGCAACCTCCGCCTCCCAGATTCAAGCAATTCTCCTGCCTCAGCATCCTGAGCACCTGAGATTACAGGCACCCACCACCATGCCTAGCTAATCTTTTTGTATTTTCAATAGAGATGGGGTTTCTCCATGTTGGTCAGGCTGGTCTTGAACTCCTGATCTCAGGTGATCCTCCCGCCTCAGCCTCCCAAAGTGCTGGAATTACAGGCATGAGCCACCGCACCCAGCCTGATTCTTAACACCTTAAAGCTAATACTTTTAGCCGAATTGCCATATGAATGTGCTTGGTCTTACATTTTAGTTGCTTTAATCTGACAAAAGAAGAACATTTTTACAGACTAAACATGTGATAAGAGCATTTAGAACTTTAATAGGGAACAGGTGTGACAGACATACTGTTTGCTGACAGTTTTATGTTGCCTGGTGCATAAAGTTAACGAACCATCACTTTGGTAAAGGTAAAAGCACCAGTTGTTACTATTGTCAGAGGCCTTCACTTTGAGGGACTGGGTCCCATGAAACATGTTCCATGCCTGGTTTCCATCAGTTTTCTCCAGAAGACCCATAAGTTGGTTTCATTCCCCATTGGAATGTATCCTATATCAACAAGCAGTTGAATATGCCTAATCTGGGGCTACACAAAAGTCTGTTTCCATACCTACTTTCTGTTCGGAGCTTCCAGAATGTGTTAGTCATTGATTGGTATTGAAAAATGTTACAGGTTTAATTTAACCTACAAACTTTACTTTTATAATTATGTATGATTTAAATAGGTAATAACATGAATTTCATTTCTCCCAGTGCCTACTAAGAGTATTGAGACAGCACAGATGTTTTGATTGTGTAAATGCAAATTGACTTAATGGTTAATTTAGATTTTCCAATAGTAAGAGTTTTTCCTTGCTATATATCATTTAATGGGGAAGGGAAGTGAAAGGTGAAAATGGTAATGTTTCAGAAGTGGAGAAAGGCAAGGAGGAAGCAAAGGAAGCAAGAAGGATGGTCAGAATTGACTGAATCAAGGTGGGTCAAATATGCCTGGCTTTCTGTGTGTGGATAAAGTTTCTGATCTCATCTCCATGCCAGGATATAACAAAATGATCAACTTTGAGTCTCCTCTTTAACTTCCACCAGTAGATTCTGTTATTCACTGGCCATACTAGCTTGAAGGCAAAAGACTGCATCTCCATGTGGGTCACCTAGGAGTTACCTCAGAGGCCTGTTGTGGAATAATAGAGTTATTGAGAGTGAGGAGACCTGGGTTCAAGTGCCAGATTTCTTTCCAATAACTGGCAAGTCAGCTTATCTCAATTTCCCCTTTTGTAAAATGAGGAGTATGGAGTAGATAGTCTTGCCAGCACCAAAACAGATCTGTACCTCAAAACTTCAGTGCTAGATAGCATATAATCCAATATAATTACACCCAAAAGGCAAAATATCCAATTACTATGAATATGCATGCCTTCTTTGCTATTCTGTGGTTTATGAGTTGGAGCACCAAGGAATTGTGTTTAGTAAATTCCTTTATTTCATGTTCATCTAGAATTTCACAGTGGTAACATTGCACCTATACAGTTGAGAAAAGGAAAGCTTTTTGAAATGTAACAGTTGCATATATGTATTTTTAATTAAAAATATTTAAGTAATGTGCTATTAGGGCCAACTTTTTTTTTTTTTTTTGAGACGTGGTCTGGAATGCAGTGGCCTAATCTTGGCTCACTGTAACCTCCACCTCCTGGGTTCAAGTGATCCTTCCACCTCAGCCTCCCTAGTAGCTGGGACTACAGGCATGCACCACCACACATGGCTAGTTTTTGTATTTTTAGTAGAGATGGGGCTTCACCATATTGGCCAGGCTGTTCTCAAACTCCTGACCTCAGGTGATCCTCCCTCCTTGACCTCCCAAAGTGTTGGGATTACAGGCGTGAGCCACTGTACCTGCCCAAGAAATGCGCTATTAGGGTTAACTTTCTCATCTCAGTCTACCAACTATGGCTGTGTTGTCTTTCTGATCTTCATTTGTAAAGTGATAATGCCAACTTCACTGGGTTGTTATAAAGATAAAGGAGGTAATGCTTATACAGTGTTTAACACAGTACATAGCACTCAGTGTGTAAATGGTAATTTTTATTATTTTAGAAAAGATCTACAAGAAAAGAGAGATTAAAGGGTAATTTAGATAAAAGCAGTTATGGGGAGCATGGTATTCTCATGTTTACTACAGCATAAGAAAATGATTACCCACACGAATCAGTTAATAGATTTAAAAAATCTTTACGGCATTTTAGAGTCTATTGAATATGAAAGATGTTTATACTTAGTGAACGTGTTTGGAATTAATTTTGATTTAAAAATTCAAAAAAGGATGGTAGATTTAACGAAAAGTGGGCAGGGCGTGGTGGCTCATGCCCGTAATCCAAGCACTTTGGAGGCCAAGACAGGCGGATCACCTGAGGTCAGGAGTTCAAGACCAGTCTGACCAACATGGTAAAACCCAATCTTAAAAAAAAAAAAAAAAAAAAAAAAAAAAAAAAAGGAAAAGTTTATGGTATAAACACAGTTTATATTCAAGTAGGTCAAATAGATGTCAAGTGGAGCTAATGACCTTATGATCAGATAAATATCATTAACACTGTGTGTGTGTGTGTGTGTGTGTGTGTGTGTGTGTGTGTGTGTGTGTGTTTATTTATTTATTTATTTATTTTAGAGACTGGGTTTCACCATGTTGGCCAGGATGGTCTCAATCTCTTGACCTCGTGATCCACCTGCCTCGGCCTCCCAAAGTGCTGGGATTGCAGGCATGAGCCACCGTGCCCAGCCTGTGTATATATTTATATCGTAACTATCCCATTGTTAAAGATGTGCATGTATATATATTTTTTGGTTACCCATTTAAAACATTCATTCTTATTTTTGAGATAGAGTTGGCCGGGGATGGTGGCTCACGCCTGTAATCCCAGCACTTTGGGAGTCCGAGGTAGGTGAATCACCTGAGGTCCGGAGTTTGAGACCAGCCTGGCCAACATGGTGAAACCCCGGGAGGCTGAGTCAGGAGAATTACTTGAACCTGAGAGGTGGAGGTTGCAGTGAGCCAAGATTGTGCCATTGCACTCCAGCCTGGGAGACAGAGCAAGACTCCATCTCAAAAAAAAAAAAAAAAAAGAGATGGAGTCTGGCTCTGTTGTCCAGGCTGGAGTGCAGTGGTGTGATCTCGGCTCACTGCAACCTCTACCTCCTGGTTCAAGTGATTCTCCTGCTTTAGCCTCCTGAGTAGCTGGTATTACAGGCACATATTACCATGCCCAGCTGATTTTTTGTATTTTTAGTAGAGGGGGGATTGTTTTGGTAGAGATGGGGCTTCACCATGTTGCCTAGGCTGGTCTTGAACTCCCGGGCTCAAGTGATCTGCCCACCTTAGCCTCTCAAAGTGCTGAGATTACAGGTGTGAGCCACTGTGCCCAGCTATTTTGGTTACTCTTATTTCAAGTAGTGTGCAGACATTATAGAAAAATTGGAAAATACAGACCCCCCTTTCCCTAGCTCCTGGTAACTTCTAATCTACTTTCTGTCTCTATGAGTTTGTCTATTTTAGGTACCTCATATGAGTAGAATCATGTGATTTTGTCATTTTGTATATGGCATATTTTGCTTAACATAATGTTTTTAAGGTTCCTCCATGTTAGCATGTATCAGAACTTCCTTTTTATGACTGAATAATGTTCCATTATTTGTATGCAGCACATTGTGCTATCCATTCATCTGTTGATGGGCACTTAGGTTGTTTTCACCTTTAGTTACTGTGAATATGCTGCAGTGAACATTGGTGTACAAGTATCTGTTTGAGTCTCTTTTCATTTCTTTGGGGTATATACATAGAAATGAAATTGCTGAGTCACACTGTGTTTCACTTGTTAAGGAACCACTGAACTGTTTTCCACAGGAGCTGTACCATTTTACGTACCCACTAGCAGGGTACAAAGGTTCTAGTTTCTTCACATCTTCACTAATGGTCGTTTTGTTGTTGTTTAAATTATAGCAATTCTAATAGGTGTGAAGGGCTTTTTTTTTGTTTTTTTATAGAATAGTGCACTTAAAAAATTGTCTTTGGCCGGGCATGGTGGTTCACGCCTATAATCCCAGCACTTTGGGATGACAAGGTGGGCAGATCATTTGCGATCAAGAGTTGGAGACCAGCCTGGCCAACATGGTGAAACCCTGTCTCTACTTGAAATACAACAAAATCAGCAGGGCATGGTGGTGCACACCTGTAATACCAGTTACTAGGGAGGCTGAGGCAGGAGAATTACTTGAACCCCAGAGACGGAGGTTTCAGTTAGCCGATATCCCGCCACTACACTCCAGCCTGGGCAGCAGAGTGAGACTTCATCTCAAAAAAAAAAAAAAAAAATGTCCGGGCACAGTGGCTCACACCTGTAATTCTAGTACTTTGGAAGGTCAAGGAGGGCAGATCACCTGGAGTTCAAGACCAGCCTGGCCAACATGGCGAAACCCTGTCTCTACTAAAAATACAAAAATTAGCCGGGTGTGATGGCAGGCACGTGTAATCCTAGCTACTTGGGAGGCTGAGGAAGGAGAATTGCTTGAACCCGGGAAGTGGAGGTTGCAGTGAGCCGAGATTGTGCCACTAAACTCCAGCCTGCACAATGGGAGCCAGACTCCATCTCAAAAATAAATAAATAATTTTGACAGAAGAGCAGAAGATCAAACACCGCATGTTCTCACTCATAGGCGGGTGTTGAACAATGAGAACACATGGACACAGGGAGGGGAGCACTACACACTGGGGTCAGTTGGGGGGAAATAGGGGAGGGACGGTGGGGGGTAGGAAGCTGGGGAGAGATAGCAAGGGGAGAAATGCCAGATGTAGGTGATGGGGAGGAAGGCAGCAAATCACACTGCCACGTGTGTTCCTATGCAACAATTTTGCATGTTCTTCACATGTACCCCAAAACCTAAAATGCAATAAAATAAATAAATGGGAAAAAAAAATTAAATTAAATTAAAATTAAAAATTGTGTTTGCTTATTTTTAATTGGGTTTATATCTTCTTATTATCGAGCTGTAAGAGTTTATATATTTTAAAGATAAGTTCCTTATCCAGATATATAATTTGTAAATATTTTCTCCCATTCTGCGGGTTGTCTTTTATTTTCTTGGTAGGTCCTTTAAAGTAAAATGTTTTAAATTTTAAGATCTTACATCTTGTGCAATAGAACAAACAGTATACTTTCTATTGCCTATAGTGAAGAGATTAAAAAGGCTGATAAGTTAGTCCAAAACTACAAAAAAAGACGTAACTGGTGTCTATGTTATGCCGTGAGTTGCAAGTGGAAAAGAGAGAGGGTAGTGGTAAATGAAAAGGAAGGTAGGGAGGGATGGGGGCTTAATTAAATCAGATTAGTGGGATGCCCATTAAGCAAAAAGTTCCCTATTTTGTAAATGGTGTTCAGTGCTTTTTCTATTGTGTAGTGGTGACAGGAAAGAAAATATGGAAAATTTTTCCATCAGATTACCATTTCTTAGGTTGTTTTCCTTGATGAAGTTAGGCTCTAATTTAGAACCAAGAGGCCCATGTAGTCTGCACTGCATTATAGAAATGGGTACAGTTATTTGTGTCATCATTAAATCCCTTGCTGGGCTGTGATTTGATTGCGATATTGTTTAAAAATGTATATCACTAAACTGACTTTAATTTTCGATTGAGCAAAATGTACTTACAAAGATAAATTTTATACCAAAATTTTTTTTAATTAACTACTTTTTAAAGCCAAATAATGATTTTTCTCACACTTCTGTTAGCACAGGCTATTGGACTAACAATGAAAGTGATTCTTTGTTATCTAAGCAGTGATTGATTTTTTTCTAAAAAGTCAATTAAGAGAGGTTGCTTGGCACAATAAAGTTCTGAAAGTGCTCCAACAGGTTATTTTGGAGGCTAAGAGTAGTATGCTTATATTGTCTATACCATAGAAGTGGCATTTCCAGAATATCTTGCTTATTATTTTGAACTTTCATTTCTAAAATGAAGAGCTTCATTGAAATATGTTTCCTTTTAAACTTTTGCTGCTGTACCTTAATGGATCCTCTCCACTGAGTATGTCTCTAAATTTCCATCTGTTTCTAGGCTACAAAACTGGACTGTTTTCTGTCTCCTTCTGTAACTCTTGACTTCCTGTCCATGCAGTGTGTTTCTGTGTTACTATATTATACTTTTGTTTCTCCTTTGTTTAAGGAGTGGATCACTTTCCAGAAAAATTTTTATCTAAACATTTGAATTGAGTTCTGGATTTAGAGCAGTTTCCCCAATATGTCTCCAGAGCTGCTATTCTCTATCACGATTTAGTTTTAAATTTTTTGTTTTTTCGAGATGGAGTCTCTCTCTGTTGTCCAGGCTGGAGTGCAGTGGCGTGATCTCGGCTCACTGCAACCTCTGCCTCCTGGGTTCAAGTGATTCTCCTGCCTCAGCCTCCCAAGTAGCTGGGACTAAAGACACGTGCCACCACGATGGTGAAACCCCGTCTCTACTAAAAAAATTTAAATTTTAAATAAGTTTTTGATTGTGTAGGTATTGTTTCCCTTTTTTCTTAATAACATATGGTGGTTTTTATATTGGGATTCTTATCCTTAATGTGAGATGACTGGGAATTTAATTTTGTTGTGCTCTTAGGATTTGATATAATAACACATTTAAATCATCGATCTTGCCTTGTGATATTTACCTTTTTTTTGAGATGGAGTCTTACTCTGTTACTCAGGCTGGAGTGCAGTGGTGTCATCTCAGCTCACTTCAACCTCGGCCTCCTAGGCTCAGGCGGTTTTCCTGCCTTAGCCTCCCGAGTAGCTGGCATTACGGGCACCTGCCACCATGCCCGGCTAATTTTTGTATTTTTGTAGAAACGGGGTTTCACCATGTTGTCCAGGCTGTTGTTGAATTCCTGACATCAAGTGATCCACCCACCTCAGCCTCCTAAAGTGCTGGGATTACAGATATGAGCCACTGAGCCTGGCCGGATATTTACCTTTTAAAGATGTATGGGTTGGGCATGGTGGCTCAGGCCTGTAATCTGAGGACTTTGGGAGGCTACGTGGAAGGATTGCTTGAGCCCAGAGTTTGAGACCAGCCTGGATAAGGTAGTGAACCCCGTCTCTACAAAAAATAAAGTTAAAAAATTAGCCAGGCATGATGGCATGTCCATAGTCCCGGCTACTTGGGAGGCTAAGGTGGGAGGATCACTGGGACCCAGGAGGTCAAGGCTGCAGTGAGCTGTGATTATGCCACTGCATTCCAGCCTGGGCAGCAGAGCAAGACCCTGCCTCAATAAATAAAGATGTATGGATAGTGGCATGTTTTTTAAAACTAAAATTTAAAAAGTTTATACATATATGTGTATATTGTAAAAAAATTCAAACAATTTTGAAAGTACACAAGTAAAAAGTAAAAGTTCTCTTTAAACTCATCCTACTCATGTAATCTCACTTGTCAGGTTTTTGCCTGTGTGCCTTTCCTGGTCCTTTCTGGATGTATTTATACTTAGATGTAATGTACATGTGTATGCACATACACTTTGCTTATTGTTTTGTGACTTCCTTTTTTTTTTTTTTTTTTTTTTTTTTGGTTTAACCGTATATCTTGGAGAGCTTTCGGTATTGGAACATATAGATAGATAGCTGAGATTGCGCCACTGCACTGCAGCCTGGGCAACATAGTGGGACTGCATCTCAAAAAAATAAATAAATAAATTGCCCTCTTAAAGACTGAACTGATTTATACTTCTACAGAGTATGAAAATACTGGTTTCCCTGTATTCTTACCATTGCTGAATATAAAATTTCATTTTATATTATTTTTATGAACACTAATTTATAAAATTTTTTCTTTTAATCCAGTGGAAAATGGAATCACATTGTCTTTTGTTTTTTTTTCAATGTTGGCTTTTCTTTTTTTTTTTTGAGACTGAGTCTTGCTCTGTCTCCCAGGCTGGAGTGCAGTGGTGCAGTCTCGGCTCATTGCAACCTACGCCTCCTGGGTTCAAGCAGTTCTCCTGCCTCAGCCTCCTGTGTAGCTGGGACTACAGGCGTGCACCACCATACTGGTCTCAAACTCCTGACCTCGTGAGCTGCCCGCATCAGCCTCCCAGAGTGCTGGTTGGGATTACAGGCATGAGCCACCATGCCAGGCCCTGGAATCACATTGTCTTAATTTGCATTTTTGTAATTATCAGCGAGGTCAAGTCTTTGTTTGTGTGCCTGTGTGTGTGTGTGTTGTTCTTATCCTTTGCCCATTTTTGTATTGTTATTGTTATTTTCTTTATTAGTAGAATCTTTTTTTGAGATGGAGTCTTGCTCTGTCACCCAGGATGGAGGGCAGTGGCGCAATCTTAACTCACTGCAACCTCCGCCTTCCAGGTTCAGTAGATTCTCATGCCTCAGCCTCCCAAGTAGCTGGGACTACAGGCACACACCACCAGTCCTGGCTGATTTTTGTATTTTTAGTACAGATGGGGTTTCACCATGTTGGCCAGGCTGGTCTCAAACTCGTGACCTCAGGTGATCCACCCACCTCAGCCTCCCAAAGTGCTGGGATTACAGGTGTGAACTACCGTGCCTGGCCAGAATCCCTTTATATGCAGTATATAGTATCCATCACCTTTGTATAGTGAAAATATTTCCCTCTAGGCTGTAGCTTATCATCTGATTATACTTATGATGCCCTTCTTTGTTCAAAAGTTTTATTATTTATGTGGTCAAACATAAATCCTAGCTGTTTTGGTTCTTGTTTAGTGCCAAGCAAGATACCTTTTCCTATCTCAGTTTATTTTCCTCTAGTACTATCATAGGGTTTTTATTTGTTTTGTGTTTTAGAACTTTAATTCACCTGGGATTTAGTTTTGTTATAGTGTAATGCAGAGATCTAATTTTATTTTTTCTCAAATGGATAGCCAGTTGCACAAGTGTCATTTATTAAATAGTTCATTTTTCTCTACCAATTTTAGGTGCTAACTTTATTACTTGTTGAATTCTTTTTTTTTTCTTTTTTGTATTTTTGGTTTATTGAATTCTTATTTATACTTGGGTCTATTTCCGGACTCTGTTGAGTTTCATTGTTCTATTTGTCTATTTTCATACCAGTACCGCTCTGTTTTACTTGCTGTAGTTTTATAAAATCTTATGTCACCTGGTGGGGCAAGTCCTCATTTGTAGTTATTAACATTATTTTAGTTTTGGCCATTCACTCACATTTACTCTTTCTGATAAGTCTGAGAATCAACTTACTAAATTTCGTTTAAAACAACAGAAAAAAACAAATCCCAATCAAACTTTGCTTGAAGTTGCCATGTTTAAAAATTAACTTGTGGAAAACTAAATTATTTACAGTATAAATTTTTCTATCCAGTGATACAAAATGCCTTCTATTTATTTATTTATTTGAGACAGGGTCTTGCTCTGTCACCCAGGCTGGAGTGCAGTGGCACTATCAAGGCCCACAGCAACTTCCACTTCCTAGGCTCAAGCAATTCTTGTGCCACAGCCTCCTAAGTAGCTGGGATTAGAGGTGTGTGCCACCAAGCTAGGCTATTTTTTGTATTTTTAGTAGAGATAGGATTTCACCATGTTGGCCAGACTGATCTCAAACTCCTGGCCTCAAGTAATACACATGCCTTCACCTCCTAAAGTGCTGGGATTGCAGGCATGAGCCATCTCGCCTGGTCTTATTTTTATGATACTGATTTTATTTGTCCTACACTAAAGTGATTTTAGTTTCTTCATGTAATTATTATTATTTTTTTTTTGAGATGGACTCTCGCTCTGTCGTCCAGGCTGTAGTGCAATGGCACGATGTTGGCTCACTGCAACCTCCGCCTCCTGGGTTGAAGTGATTCTCTTTCCTCAGCCTTCTAAGTAGCTTGGATTATAGGTGTGCACTCCCTGCCTGGCTAATTTTTGTATTTTTAATAGAGACAGGGTTTTGCCATGTTGGTCAGGCTGGTCTCGAACTCCTGACCTCGTGATCCACCCGCCTCAGCCTTTCAGAGTGCTGGGATTACAGGCATGAGCCACCGCACCCAGGCAAACTTAGTCTTAAATGCTTCATAGATGTAAATCCAAAGGACACCTAATAGTTTATTTAATTTATATTTATTTATTTATTTGTTTATTTATTTATTTTTGAGATGGAGTCTCGCCTTGTCACCAGGGTGGAGTGCAGTGGTGCAATCTCTGCTCACCGAAACCTTCACCTCCCGGGTTCAAGTGATTTCTCTTGCCTCAGCCACCCAAGTAGCTGGGACTACAGGCATGCACTACCATACCCAGCTAATTTTTGTATTTTTAGTAGAGATGGGGTTTCACCATGTTGGCCCAGGTGGTCTCAAACTCGACCTTTTGATCTGCCTGCCTTGGCCTCCCAAAGTGTTGAGATTACAGGCGTGAGCCACTGCGCCTGGCCAATTTGTATATATTTATTTTTAATCTATAATTATATTATAAATTATATATGATATTACATCTTATAAATTTTACATATATCATAAGTTACATAAATTATATAATATATGAAATGTAATTTATATATTATACATTTTATGAACTTACATATGTTTTGTTTTGTTTTGTTTTTTAGAGTCAGAGTCTTGTTCTGTCTACCAGGCTGGAGTGCAGTGGCATGATCATAGCTCACCACATCCTGGGCTCAAGTAATCCTCCTGCCTCAGCCTCCTAAGTAGCTGAGACTACAGTTGCAACAGCCATGCCCAGCAAAAGTTTTTATTGTTTTGTAGAAACAGGGTCTCACTGTGTTGCTCATGCTGGTCTTGAGCACCTGGCCTCAAGCAATCCTCTCACCTTGGCTTCCCAAAGTGCTAGAATTACAGGTGTGAACTACTGTATCTGGCCATACCCAATAGTTTTTACTCACTTCAGTTGCTTTAAAAATACATTTGTATTTAATATCTCTGCTCTGTTCCCTCTATAATGCAAGAGAAGCTCAGTAGCAGTTCAGTGGCACTTTCTAATTGCCACATTAACAGGAGGAAGTGCCTGGCATCTCCATCTCTTCCTGCCTTCAAGGACTTGCCATTGTGCATCATTTGTACCCTGAATATTGTTTTTGTTTTTTTGTCTTGTCTTCTAAATTTAGGACAGAAAGGCAGTTACTAAGAAATGAGATAAATTAGGACTGTTGGGATGGCTCATACCTGTAATCTCAGCACTTTCAGCAGCTAAGGCAGGTGGATTGCTTGAGCCCAGGAGTTTGAGACCAGCCTGGGTAACATGGCAAAACCCCATCTCTACAAAAAATACAAAAAATTAGCTGGGTGCAGTGGCATGTGCCTGTAGTCCCAGCTATTCTGGTGGCTGAGGTGGGAGAATTGCTTAAGCCCAGGAGGTAGAGGTTATAGTGAGCTGAGATCACACCACTGTACTCCAGCCTGGGTGACAGAGTGAAACCCTATCAAAAAAAAAAAAAAAAAAAAGGCGGGGAGGGGAGAAATTGAACAAGATGGTTTGAGATTTGATCCCAAAAAGTTGTCAACATTTGCCTAGTTGTGGTAAAGTAGAGTGCCGTTTTGTACTTGTTGAGAACATGGTGTTTTTTTCTCCCTCCAAATCTTAGTGCATGATCCATAAAGGTTATTATTTTTCAACTTCTTTATTTTTTATTTTTTTTGAGACAGAGTCTCACTTTGCTACTTAGGCTGGAGTGCAATAGCATGATCTTGGCTCACTGCAACCTCCACTTCCCAGGTTCAAGTGATTCTCCAGCCTCAGCCTCCTGAGTAGCTGGGATTACAGGTGTGTGCCATCGCATCTGGCTAATTTTTGTATTTTTACTAGAGACTGGGTTTCACCATGTTGGCCAGGCTGGTCTGAAACTCCTGACCCCAGGTGATCTGCCTGCCTCAGCCTCCCAAAGTGCTGGGATTACAGGTGTGAGCCACCATGCCCAGCTTGTTTTTCAACTTCTTAAAGGAGAAATTTAAGTTAAAATTTTAAGCAGTTACTCTAAATGAACTGAGTTTATACATTTGTCACAAGAAAATTACTATTTTTAGGCCAGGCACGGTGGCTCACGCTTGTAATCCCAGCACTTTGGGAGGCCAAGGTGGGGAGATCACCTGAGGTTAGGAGTTCAAGACCAACCTGGCCAACATGGTAAAACCCTGTCTGTACTGAAAATATAAAAATTAACCAGGTGTGGTGGCACACACCTGTAATCCCAGCTACTTGGGAGGCTAAGGCACAAGAATTGCCTGAACCTGGGAAGTGGAGGTTGAAATGAGCAGAGATGGTGCCACTGCACTCCAGCCTGGGTGACAGAATGAGACTGTCTGAACAAAAAAAAAAAAACTATTTTTAGTTGAATACTAGCTTGTAATTGTAGTTATAGTACTTGTAAGTTGCTGTGGTTTTGAATGTTGCTCTTAAGACTGTTGTTAGTTACCCACTGGGTTTTAATTGCAAGGAAATTTCAGAGAATGTGGAAAAGTTTCGGTTAAGGCTGGAAAATATCTATTCTTGCTTTCCTCAAAATTGGCTTCAGTGACTGAAACTTTAATGACAGCAGAATACTTTGAAAATATCATCTTTAAAGTCTAGCATTATTAAAATACTATAATAACTTATATATAAGTGATAGTTGCTTTTTTGTTGCTGAAACTGTGGTAAGAGGAAAGCATTATTAGCAAAATCCAGAAAAATATAGTATAAAAAATTGGTAAATAGAGAATCTACAAAAACGGAATGTGGATGAGAAAGTGAGGCATGTGTATATAGGTTTGACATCTTTATATTCATTTGAATTCTTTGTTACCTTGGACTTTGCAGGTAAAGTTGTTTTTTCTTTTTGACAAACGGTATAATTGTTATCATTTAAGTTTTTAAAAAAATTTTTTGTAGAGGCCACGTGCTGTGTCTCATGTCTGTAATTCCAGCACTTTGGGAGGCAGAAGTGAGGGGATTGCTGGAGGCCAGGAGTTTGAGACCATTCTGGGCTACATAGTGAGACTACATCCTATAAAAAATTTTAAAAAATTAGCCGGGTGTGGTGGCACATTCCTGTAGTCCCAGCTACTCAGGAGGCTGGGAGGATCGCTTGAACCTGGAAGGTTGAGGTTGCAGTGAACGGTGATTGTGCTACTGCACTTCACTCTGAGTGAAAGAGCAAGACCCCTTTTCAATCAATCAGTAATAAAATACAACAAAAAAATACATTTTTTTTGTAGAGACAAGGTCTTGTTATGTGCCCAGACTGGTCTTGAACTCGTGGCCTCAAGCAGCTCTTCCGACGTGGCCTCCCAAAGCACTAGGATTATAGGCAGGAGCTACCATGCCAGCTAAATTATTTTTTAAAATATCTTTTGTATATATCTACAATTTCCAATGAGTTTCTCATTTATTTATTCTTTTGAGATACAGTCTCACTCTGCTGCCTGGGCTGGAGTGCAGTGTTATGATCATGGCTCACTGCAGCCTCAATCTCCCAAGCTCAGGCAATCCTCCTGCCTCAGCCTTCTGAGTAGCTGGAACCACAGGCATACATTAACACACCCAGCTAATTTTAAAAAAAGTATTCATAGATTTAATAGCACCTGGAAAAAAACACACTGCAAAATGAAGAAGAAAAAAAATTTATTCATATAGAGTCTCCCTATGTTGCCCAGGCTGGTCTCAAACTCCTGGTCTCAAGTGATCTTCCTCCTTGGCTTCACGTGATCCTCCCTCCTTGGCCTCACGAAGTGTTGGGATTACAGGCGTCAGCCATCGTGTAAAGTTATATAAGACCCAACACCCATTTTAATGAAATATAAAGCTTGCAAAATTGAGCTCTGCCATGTCAAGAAACAAACTGTGTGTTCTAATTTCTGAATTGCTAACTGGGCTTCTAAATGTATATATTCATACAGGAGAGCATTACAGAGTCCTTGGTATATTGTTGGTGTTTCACTGAGCATTTGCTGTTGTTTAGTACTGTTTGTCTCTGCATTTATTCAATATTACCATATGCTATAATCACTAGACCAGAGTAGAGCATCCGGCAAGCAGAGAATTCCAAGTAGAAGCCAAAATGAACAGTGGGAAATGAAGCTGCCATAAAATTTTGTGGACAGTTGTTGCAAAATGCTTTTCAAAAAGTGTATATAGTAAGTGGGAAAGTAGGTCACACTTCATTTTTTATAAAGCCCTTTCTTTATCCAACTTTCAGAAGTTGGTGTATACTTAATGATTAAAGTGAGCATTTATAATGGTGTAGAAATAATTTGAAAATGAGTTTAAAGAGTTAAACAATTTTGTACTTAATTCTATTTTTTGTAAATGATGGGCGTTTTTTGTTTTTGTTTTTGTTTTTTTTGAGACAGTTTCGCTCTGTCGCCCAGACTGGAGTACAGTGGTGCCATTTCGGCTCACTGCAACCTCTGCCTCCTGGGTTCAAGTGATTCTCCTGCCTCAGTCTCACGAGTAGCTGGAACTACAAGTGCATGCCACCACGCCGGCTAATTTTTGTATTTTTAGTAGAGATGGGTATCACCATATTGGCCAGGCTGGTCTTGAACTCCTGACCTCATGAGCTGCCCGCGTTGGCCTCCCAAAGTGCTGAGATTACAGGCGTGAGCCACCGTGCTTGGCCCAATGGGAGTTAAAAAACAAACAAACAAACAAACAAAAACTTTAATAACATATACTTTTGATCATTTCTTTTTCTTCTTCTTTTCTTTCTTTAAAAAAAAAGAAGTTTAATAGAGATGAGGTCTATATTGCCTATGCTGGTCTTGATCTTCTGAGTTCAAGCCATCTTCCTGCCTCAACCTCCCAAAGTGCTAGGATTACAGGCGTGATCCGCTGTACCCAGCCTGGTCATTTCTTCTGATGGAAGGTCCTGTATGACTGAGAGAGACATGGATGTGTTAGGGTTTTGTTTATTCTCGTCAAACTTTATTCCCAATTTTAGTCAGCAAATAAACTAGAGTTTTCTTTTCGTTTGCTGACTACTTTACTGTTAACTTACTATTTAGTAAGCAAGAGCAAATTGAACCAACAATTCCGGGAATGAGAAAAGGAGCAAAGAATATATATTGCCTCTGTAATCCAAAAACAGAAAACTCACTGTAATCTGAGTAGTTGAAAGAGTTGGATTTTGTGAAATGTGCGATTGAAACACTTTAAAAAGGAGGTTGAGAGTGTGGGCTGCCTCAAATCTTAACATTGAAGTTAAAGATAACTTTTAATTTATCACATATTTATTGTATACCTATATAAAATGAAAACTCCATTGAGGGAGTCTTAAGAACTTGGGATGAGATGGTTGTTGTAACTGAGCAATAAGTATAGTTATCTTGGTGTCTTAATATTTGAGAGTAAAAGCATTTTTTAAATTGATTGTGTGGTTCTTTTGATTTAATAGAAAGGAACTTATAAGTTGATGTGGAAGAAGAAGCTTTTCTTTCTTTTTTTTTTTTTTTCATCTTTTGAGACAAGGTCTCACTCTGTCTCCAGGCTGGAGGGCAGAGGCGCAATCACAGCTTACTGCAACCTCAAATTCCCAGACTAAGATAGTCTTTTTGTATCAGCCCTGAGTAGCTAGGACTACGGGCATGAATCACCATACCCAGCTAATTTTTTGTCGAGACAGCGGTCTTGCTATGTTTCCCAGGCTGGTCTTGAACTCCTAGCTTCAAGTGATCTTCCTTCCTCAGTCTCCCAAAGTGCTGGGATTAAACTCTCTTGGTTGGATTTTCTTTCAAAACCATTAAAGTGAACACACATACATACACACACGATGACATAAAAATTCTTCCAGATTATATAAGTACCTTTATGATGGAAAGGAGGTAATTGATATCCTTTATCCCTATTAGGTGTCAGGCTTTATGGTGGTCAGTTTATATACATTATTTCATTTAATTATAACCACAAACTTAGAGGTATCTGTGTTCCCAATTTACAGTTGAGACCACTCATTGCAAATATAAAGGTAGGAAATGGGCTGGGCACAGTGGCTCACGCCTGTAATCCCAGCACTTTGGGAGTCAAGGCAGGTGGATCATTTGAGATCAGGAGTTTGAGACCAGCCTGGCCAACATGGTGAGACCCCGTCTTTACTAAAAATATAAAAATTAGCCAGGTGTGGTGGTGTATACCTATAATTCCAGCTACTCAGGAGGTTGACGCAGGAGAATTGCTTAAACCCAGTAGACAGAGGTTGCAGTGAGCCGAGATCGTACCACTGTATTCCAGTCTGGGCAACAGAGTGAGACTCTGTCTCCAAAAAATGGCAAGGAAGATACTGATCTAGATGGAGAGACAGTAATATTCTAAGATACTATTTGATTATGTGACCACTTACCAGAGTGGTCAAGAAAGCTGATTTCATGGAAGAGGTAGGACTTGTACTGTTGACTGAGAAGGGGAAGAAAACAGAAGAATGAGTTTTGTATAGATAGTGACGAGTTCAATTTGGACTTGTAGAGTTTAAGAAAGCAGATATTTTGGCCGGGTGCGGTGGCTCAAGCCTGTAATCCCAGCACTTTGGGAGGCCGAGGCGGGTGGATCACGAGGTCAAGAGATCAAGACCATCCTGGTCAACATGGTGAAACCCCGTCTATACTAAAAATACAAAAAATTAGCTGGGC
>NW_022437002.1:19311456-19330218 GCF_009761245.1 Sapajus apella
AAAAAAAAAAAAAAAAAAAAAAGCAGATATTTTGATGTTAGTTAATCCCTTCAATAGTTAGATAAATTTTGGTATGATGTCGAGATATATGAACATTATAGCTATGAAGAATAAAGATACCATTAAGCAAAATGGATTATGTAAAATCTATTAAATTTTTATTATTTAATATACAAGCAAAACTTGTTTATTGTAGAAAAAATAGAACATAAAAATTAACACAAAGGAAAAAAATGTATAGTCCTACCACTGGGTTGAATGAATTCTGATATTTTTCCTTTGTGTGCTTCTTTCAGAAATATGGCTACACACACCTTTCTGCAGGAGAGCTGCTTCGTGATGAAAGGAAGAACCCAGATTCACAGTATGGTGAACTTATTGAAAAGTACATTAAAGAAGGAAAGATTGTACCAGTTGAGATAACCATCAGTTTATTAAAGAGGGTAAGGAGTGTGAATGCCAACCAGTTCAAATCAGCAAGAAATTAAATTCATCTTTTGGCTAGGCAGTTGCTTATGCCTGTAATCCTGGTACTTTTGGAAGCCAAGGCAAGAGGCCACGAATTCAAGATCAGCCTGGACAACCTAGTGAAACTCCATCTCTATAAAAAAAAAAAAAAAAAAAAAAAAAAAAAAAAAAGCCAGGGGTGGTGGCATATGTCTATAGTCTCAGCTGTTTGTGAGACTGAGGCAGGAGGATTGTTTGACCCCAGAAATTCAAGTCCAGCCTGGGAAACACAGTGAGACCTCCTTTCAAAAATAAATAAATAAATAAACAATAATAAATAAATAAGTCCACCTTTCATAAGTGTAATGAGAAATATCAAAGGTTTTTTTTCTTTCTTTTTTCAGACAGCATCTTACTCTGTCACCCAGGCTGGTGTGCATTGTCATGATCACAGCTCGCTGTAGCCTCAACCTTCCAGGCTCAAGAATCCTCCCACCTCAGCCTCCTGAATAGCTGGGACTACAGGCACATGCCACCACACCCAGCTAATTTTTTCTATTTTTTGTTGAGTCAGAGTCTCACTATGTTGCCTAGCCTAGGCTGGAACCCCTGGGCGCAAGTGATCCTCCCATCTTGGCCTCCCAAAGTGCTGAGATTGCAGGAGAAAGCCACCACGCCTGGCTCAGAGTATTGAATTTATTGCCAGTGGAATGCTTGAGAATGGCAGAATTGGAAACTTTGCTTTCACCTGGGAAGAAATTGGACAGTGGCAAGGACTCTCTACTTGGGTTTAGGGTCAGCTGTAGCTCAATTTAACATCCATTTATGTACACTTGGTCCTTTCTTTTTAACATTCTGACAGTTATTCTCTTTCATTTCTGTTTCTTCTTTTTTCCTCCCCCCCCTTGTTCCTTTTCTTTTTTCTTTTGTTCTTCTTCTTCTTTTTTTTAATAGACCTCTTTCTTTCTTCTTTCTCTCTTTTTAACCCATGTCTCTTTCATCGTTGATGTTCACTCAGTCTTGATGTCTGCTTTTATGGTGCATCACCATCTTCAATGTGACATGCTAAGACTTAATAGCTTTCAAAACTATAATATGTCACATCTGAGGCTGGGTGCAGTGGTTCATGCCTGTAATCCCAGCGCTTTGGGAGGCCAAGGAGTTTGAGACCAGTCTGGCCAACATGGTGAAACCCTGTCTAAACCAAAAAATACAAAAAATTAGCCAAGTGTGGTGGTGCATGCCTGTAATCCCATCTACTTAGGAGTCTGAGGCAGGAGAATCGCTTGAACCTGGGAGGCAGAGGTTGTGGTGAGCCGAGATTGTGCCACTGCACTCCAGACTGGGCAGCACAGCAAGACTCTGTCTCAAAAAAAAAAAAAAAACAGTCACATCTTGAAAACAGGTACCTTGTATTTACTAGGTGACTCTTCATGCTAGTTTCCTAAGACTGTAGTCATTAACAGGTATTTTCATATTTTCACATAGAACAGTGAGGGAAAAGAGAAAGGCAGTATTGGGAACAACAAGAAATAACTGAAGCCTGATGGAAAAGAAATATGTAAGCATCTGGTTGGAACTAAAGACATTGGGAATGAAAAGTGGCTCACACACACTTTCTTACCTCTTGTCTCAGAGGTTGGAGTAACCTGCTTCCGTTCCAAAATAAACAAATCCTCTCTCCCTATTCACTCGCTCTAATGACCTTTCTCTGCTTTATAGCTAAGCATTATGAAAGAGCAGTCTATATTGTTTTTACTTTTTCAGTTTCTGCTTTTCAATCCTTTGTAGTCAGATTCTGTTTCTATCTCCATTGCAGCTGCTCTTGCAAGTTATCAGTGATAATCTCTATCAAATAATGATACGTTTACTCATTATTTTTCTTGTCATATTTAACTCTGATCAGTCTGTTTGAAAATCATTCCCCCTTTGTTCATCATGAAAGCATTCTTTTTTTCTCTTCCTACTGAGTGACTGCTATTTCTCAATCCTCTTTAATAGTTATTCTTCTTTTGCAAGTTTCCTAAACCATGATGCTTCTTATGGTTTTATACTTGGTTGTCTTTAGCTCTCGTTTTATATATTTTTTTCTGGATGGTTTTAGCCATGCCTAAAGCTTTCACTATGCTAGTGTTGCTAAAGTCTGAAGTCTATAGCTCTAGAACAAAATGTTTGATTTGAATGCCAGACATGTGTGTGTGTGTGTGTGTGTGTGTATCTGTGTGTATGTGTATATACACACATTATCTCATTTAATCATATATATATATATATAATTTTTTTTTTTTTTGAGACAGATTTTGCTCTTTTTGCCTAGCCTAGAGTGCAATAGCGCGATCTTAGCTCACCCCCACCTCCACCTCCTGGGTTCAAGTGATTCTCCTGCCTCAGCCTCCCAAGTAGCTGGGATTACAGGCATGTGCCACCACATCCAGCTAATTTTGAATTTTTAGTGGATAAGCGGTTCCTCCGTGTTGGTCAGGCTGGTCTCGAGCTCTGAGCTCAGGTTATCCACCCACTTCAGCCTCCCAAAATGCTAGGATTATAGGCATGAGCCACCATGCCCAGCCCAGATGTATATTTTTAACTAGTTAACTACTAGGCCTCTATCTGAATGTCTCACAAGTGTCTCAAAATCAACATGTCAGAGGCTGAGTGTATTGTCTAAAATGTGATCTTCCTTTATTTCCTGTCTTGGTTAATGGTTCTACCATCTACCTAATTACTCAAGGCAGAAATCTGAGAATCATCCTATATTCTCCTGCCTCTTCCTCACTTTGCCAAATCCATTCATTGAGCATATCTTTCCAATTATCTTTCTTTTAATCCTCTTCTGTTACTCTCTTCTCTGTCATTGCTATCACCTTAGTTCACATTCTCTTTTTCTTACCTGGACCATCAGTAGAGACTCCTTGTTAGTCTTTTTGCTTTTAATCCATCCTTGTCCCCTTCTGATTCATCCTCTTCAGTGCAGTCAGAGTGATTTTTTTCTAAAAGGCAATATGAGCCTGTTATTTTACTGCTTAAAATTCTTAAATGGCCCTGTATTGCTTCCAGAATAAAACTCAAACTCCTTGGTGTCCCATACAAAGTTCTTCATTAGTCTTACTTTCTGCTTTCTAGTCATATCTCCTACCACACTCTACACATATCCTAAGATTCAGTTGTACCAGCTTATAGATTCATCAAAGCTGTTATGCTTTCTCATTTATACTTTCAGTTTCCACCATCTGGAGGACATTGATCCCTCTCTGCCTACACATGCCATTTCATTATTCAGGATTCAGTTCCACTGCCACCTCTTTGGTTAAGCTTTCTCTGGTGGTTTCCTTGCAGTTTGTGCTGACTTCTTTGTTTTATTATAGCATCCTTTGCATACTTGATTATAGAACTTAGCACATGTATGTATATGTATTTGTCATGCACTCAACTGTGAGTCCCCCCAGGGACAAGAGTCATGACCTTGCTTTTCATGTTCCCTGATCACAGGCCTTGAATAAATATGTGCTGAATGAATATAATATTGATGTGCCTTCTTCACATATCTTCCACTACCATAATTGTGGTAGAAAGGCTATAGCAGAGGCCCAAAGCATTCTGAAGTTTTGTGAATATCAAAGAAGAAGCTAGATGCCAGGATAAAAAACCAATTCTCAGATAAAGGGATCATGGGTCCTGACAGCCATTGTTCTTGAGGAACCAGGGAAGTTTGAACATGGCGAGTACCGAATGTCAGTTTTCTTTGCAATAGAGACTCCTCTAAGGTCTATCACAGTCATGCACCTGCGCTTATCATGTGGTGATTGAAGTGGCAAGGATTTGGAGATTAGAGATCTCCAGCTCCCATTTATATATTCCCACATTCTACCTAAATTCAGGCTTTGGAAGAGGTGAAATGGGTCATTCTTGCTATCTTTTTGAAGGAGGTGTTTCTTTTGTTCCCTTTGTTTTGGGGCAACCAGTGGCATTTGGTTTTAATTAGCTTCAGTTAAAAAGTATTTTATTTGACATTAATTATTAATGCTAATGGTCTTTTATATTTGTCCAAAGCTTTGTGCTATTGGACTTGAATTATATGAATAGCTGAGTTGAGCACCTGTAGACGTAATATGCTTTCCATTACAGCAATACGACTTGGGAAGAGCAAACAGAACACAAGACAGGGTCTACAGTTGCTGGAGGAAAGATATTGGTTAATGGTTATTTTCCTCTTATTGCTGCTCTTATTGTTTATTTACAACTTTGTGAATGCGTATGTGAAAGTAATGTATACTTAACTATAGAAAATTTGGAAACCACAGAAAAAAATTGTGTGTATAAAATGATGAGGTTGTGAGAGGGGCACATACCCATAACCTCACCAGCTTGAGGCAATCATGTTAATACATTGATGGATTTCTTTTTTTTTTTTTTTTTTTTTTTTTTTTGAGAAGGAGTTTTGCTCTTGTTACCCAGGCTGGAGTGCAATGGCGCGATCTCGGCTCACCGCAACCTCCGCCTCCTGGGTTCAGGCAATTCTCCTGCCTCAGCCTCCTGAGTAGCTGGGATTACAGGCACGTGCCACCATGCCCAGCTAATTTTTTTTGTATTTTTAGTAGAGACGGGGTTTCACCATGTTGACCAGGATGGTCTCGATTTCTTGACCTCGTGATCCACCCGCCTCGGCCTCCCAAAGTGCTGGGATTACAGGCTTGAGCCACCGCGCCTGGCCACATTGATGGATTTCTTTCTCGTGTTTTTTTTTTTTTTTCTATGTACCCTCCACCCTTTACTTATGGTTTAAATAATAATAATAAAACCAACACCCATGTGTACACCACCATGCTTGAGAAATTGCATTTTGTTAATGTAGTATTGAACGTAAATCTTCTTTTCCCTTTAGGAAATGGATCAGACAATGGCTGCCAATGCTCAGAAGAATAAATTCTTGATTGATGGGTTTCCAAGAAATCAAGACAACCTTCAAGGTTGGAACAAGACCATGGATGGGAAGGCAGATGTATCTTTTGTTCTGTTTTTTGACTGTAATAATGAGGTAATGAAAATCTTCATCTGCCCACATAAGCTTTAAGCAACTGTCAGTCAACTATTAGAGAAAAACAAAGAATTTTTTTTACTTATATTTACGTTTTATATTGGCAGCAGTGTTTTTTGAATTGGTAGAATGGATGGACAGAACAGCACTGTCTTGCTGTTGGAGTATTAAAAGCTGTTTGGCATTAGCATCCTTGTGGAGCTAAATTTTGCAATTTTGATTTATTTTCAAAATAACAAGAATCAGTTTTGTTTTTTTTTAAAAAATAAGAATTGACATACATAATGATATTAGTGAAGCTGAACTACTTTCTGAGGTAGACATTACTGTCTAAGAGCATCTTGCCTTAGGGTGTTGTTTACTGGAAGAGAAACACATTTCTGAGGAGTTGGGGAGATTTCTGTTTTAAAGAAACATCCAGCATAGCCTGATTTGTCTTAAGAGTGAAATGATCTTGAAAAAAGCAAACAAATGTAATTTGCTTTTTTCTTTTCTTTTTTTTTTTATCTTTTATTTTACAAATGTAATTTTCTTTCTGGTAGTTCTAATAAGGAAGCCAGACATACCTTTGAATAACTTAATACATTTCTCAGAATAATTTAATTAAAAAGGCCTGACTCTGTTTGACAGCTGCTGTCATATAAATTTTATTAAATTAATGCCACAGCCTAAAAGACCAGGAATCTGAAGTAGTACCTTGAAAGAAGTTGGCTGTTCTTAGGTTGAATTGTAAATGTGTCTTTGGTGGAGAGACTTGCTGCAGCCTTTGTGTTGTTTTATTTTATTTTATTTTGAGACCAAGTCTCATTCTGTTGCTCAGGCTAGAGTACAGTGGTGTGATCTCGACTCACTGCAACCTCTGTCTCCCTGGTTCAATCAAGCAATTCTCCTGACACAGCCTCCCAAGTAGCTGGGATTACAGGTGTGCACCAGCAGGCCCAGTTAATTTTCATATTTTTAGTAGAGACAGGGTTTCACCATGTTGGCCAGGCTGGTCTCAAAGTGATCCTGACCTCAAGTGATCCACCTGCCTCAGCCTCCCAAAGTGCCGGGATTACAGGCATGAGCCACTGCACCTGGCGTCTTGGGTTCTTTTAAAATGTGACTCTTTTCTTCCAACCCCCAAAAATATGTTTTCATTTACCCTTCAAAGTTAACTTTAGAATGTTACCACAGCTTTGTAACTAAGGAATGTTTATCACAATTAACAAGGGATGCTTTATTCAAATGCAAATATGTTGACTCAAATATCTGGAAATTATGGAATTATCAAAAAGTAAGCAAAAATGGAACAAAGTTTGAGGCATGTAATTCATACCTAATAAGTTAATAATATGTCTGAGATGAAACCATACACATACAGATCTTTTTATTGCAGTTTGAAAAAAAATGCACAGGAAAAACTGAGTCATGAATGAATTCTTATTATGCTTTGTACTTATTTAACCTAGTTTATATAAATTGAACCACATGTTTAAATTTAAAAGGACTTTGCATGTTGATTAATGAATTAGACACATTGGGTTTATTGCAGAGGTTTTTTTTTTTGGTTATTTCTTTAAACTCTGTTTTCTTTTTAGGTTAAAAGAATGGCAAATTCATATCTTTATTTTTTTAATAACTTTATATTTCTTTTTAGATCTGTATTGAACGATGTCTTGAGAGGGGAAAGAGTAGTGGTAGGAGTGATGACAACAGAGAGAGCTTGGAAAAGAGGTACTGTGCAGTTTTTACATACACCACTTCAATCCCAGACCTGCCCTGTTTGGTCCAGGAAAAAAAAGTCACATTTAAACATGTAAAATGGCTGGTTTAAGATGTTAAGTGAATTGGTCAGGGCAAATCCAGTGTTCTGTGAGCTATCCTATAACATATAGAAGAAAAGATGGATACCTAGAACCTTGCAATATTTTCTTCTTTTGCAGAATTCAGACCTACCTTCAGTCAACAAAGCCGATTATTGACTTATATGAAGAAATGGGGAAAGTGAAGAAAATAGATGCTTCTAAATCTGTTGATGAAGTAAGTGTTCCTAGCCTACCTTTAAAAAAACATGTCATATAAAAATGTGATTATTTGTTTTGGGGTAGGCAGGAGAAAAGGAATACTATCACAGACTAGTTTTTCAAGACACTGAAGTCTGGGCATGGTGGCTCATGCCTGTAATCCTAGCACAGGAGTTCGAGACCAGCCTGGGCAACATACTGAGACTCTGTCTCTTAAAAAAAGAAAAGAAAAGAAGACACTGGAGACTAAATGAATAATTAGGGTTTTTCCATTTTGAGTAAAATCTAAAATGGGATTTACAATTTCAAACTTGTTCTTCATGACAATTGGGTGGTTTTTGAATTCCAAACTTCCTCCCAAGCACTAGAAAACTGGTATTTTAAGAAATGTGAGTTGGGGCCGGGCAGTGGCTCACACCTGTAATCCCAGCACTTTGGGAGGCTGAGGTGGGCAATA
The DNA here is from genome assembly GCF_009761245.1 of Sapajus apella. Lineage (NCBI taxonomy): Eukaryota > Metazoa > Chordata > Mammalia > Primates > Cebidae > Sapajus > Sapajus apella. Next base: position 19,319,402 of record NW_022437002.1, read on the forward strand.
TCACCTGAGGTCAGGAGTTCGAGACCAGCCTGGCAAATGTGGTCAAACTCCATCTCTACTAAAAATACAAAAATTACCTGGGTGTGGTCGTGGGAGCCTGTAATTCCAGCTACTTGGGAAGCTGAGGCAGGAGAATTGCTTGAACCCGGGAGGTGGAGGTTCAGTGAGCTGAGATCGTGCCATTGCACTCCTGCCTGGACAACAGGAGCAAAACTCCATCTCAAAAAAAAAAAAAAAAAAAAAAAATGTGAGTTGGAACACGTAAATGGCAAGTCATCTCACTCAAGAGCTCCAGGCTTCTTTCTTCTGCCACAGAACAAATAGCAGCAGAGATGCAAGGTTTCCATGACTTATCACTTTTCTCTTTTTTTATAAGTCATTGATCTCTAAACTGTGGTTTGTAAGCCCAGCAAAATTTCTAGTATCTCTTAATGAACCTAATCTCCCTTTCCCCAATTCCCTGACTCTTCATCCTCTTATAGTCATAAGATAAAAGAGAAAGGCCCAGAGGAAGAAGATTCAGGGACTTTTTTTTAATCCATTGACACTTTGTATAGAGGTGAGATAATAAATGAGAAAACTGTGTTTTAGAATCAGAGCTAACAAGCCACTTCTGTTTATATTTTATCAGATTATTGGTAGGCTATCAAGAAGAATATTTTGTCCTAAAAGCACTAATTGAATTTAATATAGTCACAATTTTATATGTATTATTTATATAATATTACCATCTAAAGTAAAATAGATGAAACTAAGAAGTTAAGTGATTTTTAAACATGTTTCATTTTGAAAATTAATGTAAATTTGATTATTTTTAATAAGAACTTAGCTGTGTGGTATTTTAACAATGATTATCATCTTTTTAAAAATTATTATCATCTTTTTCCTTTACAGGTTTTTGATGAAGTTGTGAAGATTTTTGACAAGGAAGGCTAATTCTAAACCTGAAAGCATCCTTGAAATCATGCTTGAATATCGCTTTGATAGCTGCTATCACAACCCCTTTTTAAGGCAATTTTAATCTTTCATAACTACATCTCAATTAGTGGCTGGAAAGTATATGGTTAAATAAATTAAATTTTTTATTTTTTTTTTGGTCACAGGAATAGACAGTGAATTCAGGTTTAACTTCATCTTAGTTATGGTGCTCACTAAACAAAGAAGGGTATTAGCTAGTTTATTTTTTTTAATTCAAAAAGAATATCCCTTTTATAGTTTGTGCCTTCTGTGGGCAAAACTTTTTAGTACGCATATGTATATCCCTTTAATAATTACAACGTGTTAGGATTTAGGGATACCCACTTTCTCTTTTTCTTGCAAGTTTTAAATTTCCAACCTTAACTGAATTTGTGGACCAAATATCAAAGGAACTTTTTTGTGTAGTCAGTTCTTATACAATGTGTTTGGTAAACAAACTGAAAATGGATTCTTAGCGGTGTTTTAGTATTTATCAAATAACTGACCATTTGCTATAGAAAGGTGAGAAAACTTAGGCTTTGTTTTACTACAACTTGTACAAAGTTGTATGACAGGGCATATTCTTTGCTTCCAAGATTTGGGTTGGGGGCACTAGGGGTTCAGAGCCTGGCAGAATTGTCAGCTTTATTCTGACATAATCTAAGGGTATGAGGCAAGGATCACATCTAATGATTGTGTTCCTTATACTCTGTTATATAGTGTTATTCATGATTCAGCTGATCTTAAAATTTCTAGCAGTGGAACCTTGAAATGCATGTGACTAGATTTATGCTAAAATGATTCAGTTAGCATTTTAGTAACACTTTAAAGGTTTTTTTTTGTTTTCTAGACTTAATAAAAGGTTAGGATTAATTAGAAGAAGCAATCTAGTTAAGTTTTCCATTTGTATTTTTATTTTCTTGAATACTTTTTTCATAGTTATTTGTTTAAAGAGATTTAAAAATCATTGCACTTTGGTCAGAAAAATAATAAATATATCTTATAAATGTTTGATTTCCTTCCTTGCTATTTTTATTCAGTAAATTCTTGTTTTGGCATTATGCTGAAGCACTGAAAGATAAATAATTTTTAAAAGGCTATAGAGTCTAAAGGAATATTCTTTTACATCAATTCTTCCTTAAAAATCTCTGAGAAATTTGTTTTCGCCTTACTTGTTTTTCCTTCTGTCACCAATGCTAAGTGTTATCCAAGGTCCTTAATATGAGATTTCTTAAAATCTTAAAATGTTTCTTGTTTTCAGCACTTACACCATTTGGTACACAGGGTCAAATAGGGCAAATAATTTTGTCTTTGTATAATTAGATTTGATATTTAAAGTCACTGGGAATAGTGAGGACAAGTTAATGGATGTTTTTATATTTTAATAGAATCATTTATTTCTATGTGTTATGAAATTCACTTACTAATGATAAATTTTTCAACATTCTTGCCATTAGAAATCAAAGTATTGCTAAGTACTGTAACATATTGGCCACCAAAGTTCGTATTCAGATTATCTTGGTTTCTTGGAAAAGATAGGAATGAGTTCTTATCTAGTGTCACAGTCCAGCCAATACAGAGGTGGTTTAATCAAACAGCTCTAGTATGAGGCCAAAGTAAAGACTAAGGTTTCGAGAGCATTCCTGCTCACATAAGTGAAGAAATCTGTCAGATAGGAATCTAAATATTTATACTGAGACTATGAAAGCAACCTTAAAGTTTTGAAGAAGACTGTTGAGACTAGGTGCTTTGCTTCCTTTCATCAGATATATTTCTGTGGCATTTGAGAACAGAAACCGAGAAACATGGTAATAACTAAATTATGAGGCTTTGCTTTTTGTTTGCTTTTAAGTAGAAAAACATATTGGCAACATTGAGTTTTGGAGTTGATTGAGATAATCTGACTTAACTAGTTTTGTCATTCCATTTGTTAAAGATACAGTCACCAAGAAGTTTCTGAGTTTTTTGAAAGACCCCAATTTAAGCCTTGCTACTTAAAAAAAAAATAACATTATTTCCATTCAGTGATGTTGGATGTATATGAATTATTTAGTAAATTATCTCAATAAATTTTGTGCTGTGGCCTTTGCTATTTGTTGGCTCAGATTTCTGTTCTCTAAGTATATTGAAGATCAAGAAGTATCCTGTTTAACATGTAGGTCCTTACACTACAAAGGCAGAGTTCAGGATTGTCAATGAAAATAGTCAAACTCTGTAAAAATATTTAAAGACATTTATTCTGAGCCAAATATGAGTGATCAGTGGCTTGTGCCACAGCCCTCAGGAGACCCTGAGAACATGTATGTATGGTGGTGGGCATGCAGCTTGTTTTTATACATTTTAGGGAGATATGAGACATCAGTCAATACATGTAACATGTACATGGTTCAGTCCAGAAGGGTGGGACAGCTGGAAGCAGGAATGGGGAAACATCCAAGTCTTAGGCAGTTAAAGATTTTCTGATTGGCAATTGGTTGAAAGAGTTACTATAAATAGAAAGGAATGTCTAGGACCAAGGTTTTATCACGCAGATGAAGCCTCTGTGTAGCAGGATTCAGAGAAAATAGATTGTAAATGCTTCTTATCAGACTTAAGAGTCTGTTCTAGCAGTAATTTCAAACAGGAGGAGACCTATAAGGAGGCATTTCTGGCTCTCCCTTCCCATCATGGCCTGAAACTAGTTTTTTGGGTTAACTCTGGAATGCCCTTGGCCTAGAGGGGGATCCATTCAGATGGTTGTGGGAGTGCTTAGAATTTTATTTTTGCTTTACAGGATCCAGGAAAATTTTTCATCCGGTTTTTCTGTTTCGGCTTAAGCAGAAAGCATGATTTTATCCCATTCCTTCAAGTAGTCTCCACTGAGACACAAGCAGCCTATTTCATTACCTAGCAGCAGCATCAATCACTTGTCTCTTTTGGGGGAAGATAACAGTAAGCAGTGTATATCAGGATGCAGGCTTTTTGTGGACTTGTGGCTTTGCTCTTGTATTAAGGCTTCCCAAACACTCCAGTGGTCCCTGGAGATAATAGTGGCTGAAAGTACTGGCCAGATAAGGTCAGCATCTTCTCCCTAGAGGTTTGGTTGTCATCTTCAAACACATACTAATTGCACAAGCAAACAGTACTACAAACACATTTTCTGCCTTCCAGGAGGTTATTATTATTATTATTTTGTCCAAAACATTCTGATATGAATAGATCTTCCAATGTCTTCTGTTGGTTAACTTTAATCATTCTTATTTATTCTATTTCAGTTCTCCCTAGCCCACCTGCATACTTCAGCTAAATTAACTATTCCTTAATAGTAAGCATTTTTTTCCCATGCTGTCAAGTTCAATTGTAAGCACTTTTTTTTTTTAATGAAAGGAAGGAAGCTCCTTTATTTTGTACCAAGGAGAAAGGAAAACAATGGTCCTAATCACTTACTCCTTTATTTTCTCATCCCTGAGGCCAGTGTCAATACTCTCTTGTATTATGGTATACTTTTCTTTGGATGGGTGTGGTTACTGTGCTTGTGATGTTACTCTTGGACCTCAGATAAGCCTGGAAGGTCACCATCTTTTCTGTTGTGCGGAGAGCTGAAGAACTAAGTTGAATTCTGGCTGCTGCCATATACCTGATGTCAACCATACCACATCTAGATTATCACTCAGGCATACACCTTTATGGGAACTCCTTTATGGGAGTTCATCAGAGCAGAACCTATTTCTCTTAGGTTCCTCTGCTTTAATGAGGTTTTCCTTTATGGCTTTGTCCTCCTGAAACAAAGAGGGTAAGAGAAGAGGGTTTATTTTGTCTTATTTAGGGAGATAAGAGTAATACATCAGAACATTTCTCTAGGTGAGGGTCTTTCAGCTACAGAAGATTATTTTTTATTTATGATATATTTTAATGTAACTGTATGCAACTTCTGAACACTGGTCTTTGACACCATACCCAACCAGAGTAAAAACATCTGCAGAGACAGGTTACCAGATACTTTCCCACATCGCAGCCCTAATGTTAGATAAGCACAGATATACTCTAAGAATTGTCTTCTACACAGTGAAGTCAAGCAGTTAAGCAGCATACTACATATGTATCCTCATTTAGTTGAAGAACCACAAATTAAAAGAGAAAGTAAAAATTTTTTAAAGCCATGAATGTGAGCTTTGGGAATGCTCTTACAATACTATTTTGAAGGTTTTCTGGAAGAAATATACTCTCAGTAGCTACTTCTATGAAATTAGAAAAAAAAGATATATGGTCTCAAGATGAGCTTCCAAGAAAAACCCTGAACTGAGTAAGTTTCCTTGTTAGTGTCTAAGCCTTTGCAGCCCTTTGAGGACTGTGGGTTGAACTGGCCTTTTTTTTGTTTTTGAGATGGAGTCTCACTCTGTTGCCAGGCTGGAGTGCAGTGGCGCGATCTTGGCTCACTGCAACCTCTGCCTCCTGGGTTCAAGCAGTTCTCCTGCCTCAGCCTCCCATGCAGCTGGGGCTGCAGGCACATACCACCATGCCCAGCTAATTTTTGTGTTTTTTAGTAGACAGGGTTTCACTGTAGCAGGAGCGGCCTGGGGAATGGATCTCTCGGACACCGAATACAGGAGGAAGGAATTTATTTCAGCTAGGAGCAAGGTGGCATAGGTGCCTAACAGCCAAGCCCGTCTAACAAAGGGAGGTTCAGGCTTTATATAGGCTCATACTTTAGATGTTACACATGGAAGAATCTTAGGTTCATAGTTTTAGGACTCACATGTGAAAAGGTTTTGGTTTACAGTTTTAGGACTCACATGTGAAAAGGTTTCTGGTTTGATCTTGTTTTAATTAAAAATAGTGCCTTCTGGAGAGTTTCCCCAAGGCCTAGCCTGTTGCTTTGAGGAAGGAGATTCAGGAGGCGCCAGCTGGCCTGCTCTCTCCTTTATTGAGATGCACAGTGGATGACAGAGGGTGAGGGAATCCCAAATGCCTGGATCTCCCTCCTCATCACCATGTTGGACAGGATGTTCTCGATCTCTTGACCTTGTGATTCGCCCACTTCAGCCTCCCAAAGTGCTGGGATTACAGGCGTGAGCCACTGCGTCTGGCCTGAACTGGCCGTCTTATAGCTGCTTGGCTTCAAGGACACCCAGAATGGAAAGACATTGAATAGTTTCATTAGTTGGCACTTAAAAGGACAAAGCTGTGTGCATGGCTCACCTTAAGTTGTTTATTAGTTTTGTTAAAAAGGATTTTAACAAATGGCTCCAAAATAGCTGCCAGCACTTCGCCAGTCTAGTAGGTATGATTGTGAAGAGACTGCATTGAAATGTCCTTGTCAAAATGTCACACTGTTTTCTTTTTAATTACCAGGTGCACAATAAGCACTACCATTGTCCTATCCTCAACTGGTATAACAGATTTGTAAATCATTATTTACATGATTTGGAGGGGAAAAATGCTGAAGTTTAAAGACTAATTTTTTAGGAGTGGGCGCAGTGGCTCACACCTGTAATCCCAGCACTTTGGGAGGCCGAGGTGGGTGAATCACTTTAGGTTAGGAGTTTGAGACCAGCCTGGCCAACATGGTGAAACGCTGTCTCTACTAAAAATACAAAAACTAGCCCGGCATGGTGGGGCACGCCTGTGGTCCCAGCTACTTGGGAGGCTGAGGCAGGAGAATTGCTTGAGCCCAGGAGTGTAGGTTGCAGTGAGCCGAGATTGTGCCACTGCACTCCATCCTAGGCAACAGAGTGAGACTCTGCCTCCAATAAATAAATAGACTAATTTTTGATTGGGTCAAAATATTCCCACATTAACATGAACTAATTGGAACAGCTACATCAGAATCCCCCTGGTTCCAAAATAACTGTCAGAATGTCCATGTCATAGTGTCAAAGATGATTGAGCAAAGACTATCTATAGTCCTTCCTTTCTCTGTTTAAGGTCTTTACTTAGGTCTGGATAAGTGCTGTTTGGGAAAAGCAGATAACTCCTGGACTTGGGGCTGCTGCTACTGTGTGCAAATGGAAATTCTGAAATGCAGGGGATGTGATGGGATGGGGGAGGGAGAGTAAAGCCATTTGTATAGAGAAGCAGGAGTTACATCTAGTTCTACTTTATACATGGTGGTTCTTTTTTATTGTTGTTCTTTTACTTTTTATTCCTTTACTTATTGGTTGTGACAGAGAAGGAGACACACAGCTCAGCCACCAGCCGCAGGGGACATGATGGTTCTTGCTGGAACTTTCTTATTCTATCAGTAATCACTCCCACAAAACACTATGTCTTAATCTGTTCAAAAGTCTTCACGTTCACAGACCACACTCGCACTTCTCTCCATGGGTATTTTGTTGATGAAAATAGGATTCAGGAATGTGATTTTCTTAACACCATCTATCTTCCTTTATCTTTAACTTGTGGTTTCAGTACTTTTGTGGCTATTTCTGAGTTTTGTTTATGTATTTGACTTAAGAAAGTAGCTGTTTATAGTCAGCAGCTAAATCACTGTTTTATATGACACAGATTATGGCCAGTTGGTGAAATAATAGCTAGGTACACATAGGAGGTATTACCACAGTCTGTAATCACATTCATGCAATGGTCTGTCATTTTAATTTAGCTAACTGGCCACTAGCAAGCCAATTTTCAGGGATGCTGACCCCTGTGACTGGAATCAGAGATTTGTTGCAGGCAGTCCACCTCTTTCTTAGGCCATGCTTCTGTCACCAGACCAAGGGAAGACAATAGCACCAAAATAATCACATTACAAAAACTGGCTGGCCATTCATTCAAACTATGTTTGAGACATCGGGGATACAACCATCAGTTACTATACAACCATTGCCCTCAACAGGGTTACTAGATAAACTCGAATCCTGTGGTTTCTTAGCTGACTGTGTTTCTGTAGAGTGCTTTAATGCTGGCACACTGTTTCCGCTCTGTGATTTTGTTTTCTTTTCCCAGCAGTTCTGAGGCAGGTTGGAATGGGGATTTTCCTGTTTCAGGGATGATCAAACTGAGGCCCGAAGAGTCCAAGTCAGTAGCCGCAGTCTTTACACTAGAGAGTGGTGGGTTTGGAACTAGAACCCAGACCTCCGGTCTTTAAAGATCTGCCTCCCAGGCCAGTGTGGTGGCTCACGGCTATAATCCCAGCACTTTGGGAGGCTGAGGGGAGCAGATCACCTGAGGTCAGGAGTTTGAGACCAGCCTGTCCAACACGGTAAAACCTTATCTCTACAAAAATAGAAAAATTAGCTGAGCATGGTGGCATGCACGTGTAATCCAAGCTACATGGGAGGCTGAGGCAACAGAATTGGTTGAACCTGGGAGGCAGATGTTGCAGTGAGCCAAGATTATGCCCCTGCACTCCAGACTGAGAGCAAGACTCTGTCTCAAAAAAAAAAAAAAAAAAAAAAAAAGATCTGCCTCCTGTCTTTCTAGTCTCTGCTGCCTATCTGTAATAAGGAACCGTGACCTCTAATACCCCGCCGTGCTTCCCATCACTAGGCTATTACCCTTGGTTATTTCCTCATTGCATAGATCACCACGTGGAGTTACTTTCACTTATTGTTTGATTTCCCCCACTAGATTTTCAGTGCCAGAAGACCACTTACCTTGTTTATTCCTGTTTTCCAATACCTACACAAGTGCCTGCACGTAGTAGGCACTCAATAAATATTTGTTGAAAAATAAACTGAAAAAGAAATGTATTTTTGGCAGTGGCTGTAGCTACAAGTTACATCATTGAACTTTGGGTTCCAGTAGGGTCTGCTTGTGATCTCCTTAGGATTCTATTTTCATTCCCTCTGAAGATTGGGAGCTGATCATCATGAAGTACTGGGACCCCACCAGCTTCCCTCTGTTTTCAGTACACAACTCATGAAAAGACTTACAATATGACTTATCTCGGGGGGAAAAAAGAAAGGGATAAGAAATTGGTGAAAATATCACCCTCCTATCCATAGTTCAATCTATGTTGACAGATTTTTTTTTTAACCTATTGTACCTCTATTTCATTATTACTATGTTAGGACATGGAAAATCTCTGCTTTATGAAGGCTTTTGACAATTTTTGTTCGCGCCACAGATTTGAAACGACTTAATATAAATTTCTACTTGAAGCCTTATAAGATTATAGTACAACCTCAGCAATTTAACATTAAATTTAAAAATTAATGTTAAAATTTAACAATTTAATTTTTCAAATTTATTAAATTCGAAAAGAATAAAATTATATGCTTTTAGCCTGCTTTCTCCTCTATAGCTGTGTGTTGTGGTTCTTAATTAATGAAGTCTTTGAATGGGAAAGAGATTTCAGAGGTCTTAGTTGTATTTCTCTATTGCCTTACTGACCTGGCACAGAGTAGATTATTAAATGTTTGTATATTGAAAGAAGGAAGCCGGGCGCAGTGGCTCCCGCCTGTAATGCCAGCACTTTGGGAGGCTGAGGCGGGTGGATCACGAGGTCAGGAGTTAGAGACCAGCCTGACCAGGCAAAACCCCATCTCTACTAAAAATACAAAATTAGCTGGGTGTGGTGGCACAGGCCTATCTATAATCCCACCTACTCGGGAGGCTGAGGCAGGAGAATCGCTTGAACCCGGGAGGGGGAGGTTGCGGTGAGACAAGATTATGCCATTGTACTCTAGCCTGGCCTGCAAGAATGAAACTCTGCCTCAAAAAAAAGAAAAGAAAAAGAAGGAGCCGAGAGCAGTGGCTCACGCCTGTAATCCCAGCACTTTGGGAGGCCGAGGCGGGTGGATCACGAGGTCAAGAGATCGAGACCATCCTGGTCAACATGGTGAAACCCCGTCTCTACTAAAAATACAAAAAAAAAAAAAAAAATTAGCTGGGCATGGTGGTGTGTGCCTGTAATCCCAGCTACTCTGGAGGTTGAGGCAGGAGAATTGCCTGAACCCGGGAGGCGGAGGTTGCGGTGACCCGAGATAGCGCCATTGCACTCCAGCCTGGGTAACAAGAGCGAAACTCCGTCTCAAAAAAAAAAAAAAAAAGAAGGAAAGTGTCCTCTTCAAAGCCCTCCAGATAGGAGCAGAACTAGGCCTAGAACCCAATTCTTCTTTCTCCCAGCTCTTATTCCTCAACACCAACATGCTTTTTTTCTTTTTTTTTTTTTCTAAGAAGAAAAGGGGTCTGGCTCTGTTACCCCATTGCAATCTCTGCCCTTAATCAGGTTCAATCAACCCTCCCACCTCAGCTTTCCGAGTAGCTGGGACCACATGCATGCACCATCATGCCCAGCTAATTTAAAAAAATTTTTTTATAGAGACAGGGTTTTGCCATGTTGCCCAGGCTAGCCTCCAACTCCTGAACTCGAGTGATCTGCCTGCCTCGGCCTCCCAAAATTTTGGGATTATAGGCGTGAGTCATTGAGCCACGGTGCCTGGCCACCAACATGCTTTTATCTCCTTCATTCCTAAAAAACACTTGGAAAGTATCCTGTGATGCCCCAGAACCACTATATTATTATGTAACAAGATTTCCTTCAGTGTGCTGAGCATTTGTTGAATGTCTGTTAAATTGTATTTAAAACAACTAGTGCCTCAAGCCCTACCCCAGAAATTCTAATTTTATTTATTTATTTATTTATTTATTATTTTAAAATTTATTTTATTTTATTTTATTATTATTTTTTTTTGAGATGGAGTTTCGCTCTTGTTACCCAGGCTGGAGTGCAATGGCGCGATCTCGGCTCACCGCAACCTCTGCCTCCCGGGTTCAGGCAATTCTCCTGCCCCAGCCTCCTGAGTAGCTGGGATTACAGGCACGCGCCACCATGCCCAGCTAATTTTTTGTATTTTTAGTAGAGACGGGGTTTCACCATGTTGACCAGGATGGTCTCGATCTCTTGACCTCGTGATCCACCCGCCTCGGCCTCCCAC
>NW_022437002.1:19330318-19406988 GCF_009761245.1 Sapajus apella
TGGTCTCGATCTCTTGACCTCGTGATCCACCCGCCTCGGCCTCCCACAGTGTCTAATTTATTTTATTTGATTTTATTTTAGAGACAGAGTCTCACTGTCACTCAGACTGGAGTACAGTGGTGCAACCTTGGTTCACTGTGACCTGTGCCTCCCAGGTTCAAGTGATTCTGCCTCAGCCTCCTGAGTAGCTGGGACTATAGGCACGTGCCACCACGCCTGGCTAATTTTATATTTTTAGTAGAGATGGGGTTTCACCATGTTGGCCAGGCTAGTCTCAAACTCCTGACTTCAAGTGATCCGCCTGCCTTGGTCTCTCAAAGTGCTAGGATTGGAGGTGTGAACCACCACGCCTGGCCTCTAACTTAATTTTTAAGGCTCTCCAGGTGAATCTAAAGCAGTGGTTCACTCTTATTTATTTACATATTATTTTGAGACATAGTCTTAATCTGTCACCCAGGCTGCAGTGCAGTGGTGTGATCTTGGCTCACTGCAACCTCTGCCTCCCAGGTTCAAGCGAATGTCTTGCCTCAGCCTCCTGAGTAGCTGGGATTACAGGTGCATACCACCATGCCTGGCTAATTTTTGTATTTTTAGTAGAGATGGGATTTTGCCACTTTGGCCAGGCTGGTCTTGAACTCCTGACCTCAGGCGATCTGCTCTCCTTGGCTTCCCAAAGTGCTGGGATTGCGGCATGAGCCACTGCGCCCAGCCCATAGCCGGCTAATTTTTGTGTTTTTAGTAGAGACGGGGTTTCACCATGTTGGCCAGGCTGGTCTCAAACTCCTGACCTCAAGTGATCCCACCACAGCCTCCCAAAGTGCTGGGATTACAGGCATGAGCCATACTCCGGGTCCTGCATTTCTTTTATATGTCAAATGATACTGATATTGATACTTCGAGAACCACTGTACTAAACAAAGGGATCAGAGCAAATAATGGAAACTTGCAACCTTGTATCTTTGCGGGCAAGGAATCAAGTCTTGGTCTTTTTGACACATTCATTCACATGTTCATCACAGCACTATTCACAATAGCAAAGGCATGGTATCAAGTCAGGTACCCTTCAGCAGTGGACTTGATAAAGAAAATGTGGCACACATTTACACCCTGAAATACTGTGCAGCCATAAAGAAAATCCAAAAGTATGCTCTTTGCAGCAACATGGATACAGCTAGAGGCCATTATCCTAAGCGAATTAATGCAGGAACAGAAAAGTAAATACCTGTTCTCACTTAGAAGTGGTAACTAAGCATTGGGTACACATGGACACAAAGATGGGAACAATAGACACTGGGGGCTGCACAAGAGTGAGAGGCAAGGAAAAACTACCTACTGGGAATTATGCTCTCTACCTGGGTGACAGGATCAGTTGTACCCAAAGCCACGCATCACGTAATATAACCATTAACAGAGCTGCACATGTACTCCCTGAATCTAAAATAAAAGCTGAGAAAAGAAAAGTATTGGCCTTTTTATCCACAGTGTCTAGCACAGAGTAGGTACTTAGTGTTTGATGAATTGACATTGGTGACAACCCGTAGTGAAAGCTCACAAATTAAACAGTTGCTTTACTCTACTGCCATTCCTGAGCTCACAGTGAGAGGGAAGTACTGCAAGAGTGTCACAAATGTTCTCGCACTAAGGGAGTTGTCACATGGATGGCAGTTTGGCATATGGGCTTCCTATTATCTTACTTAGCAGCTGTCACTGTCTCAAAAGGTGAGGAGAGGCTGTGTGTGGTGGCTCACATCTGTAATCCCAGCACTTTGAGAGGCTAAGGTGGGTGGATCACTTGAGGTCAGGAGTTTGAGACCAACATGGCCAACATGGTGAAACTCTGTCTCTACTAAAAATACAAACCATTAACCAGGCGTGGTGACTCGTGCCTGTAGTCCCAGCTACTTGGAAGACTGAGGCAGGAGAATTGCTTGAACCCAGGAGTCCGAGGCTGCAGTGAGCCAAGATTGCAACACTGCACTCCAGCCTGGTGACAGAGTGAGACTCTGTATCAAAACAAAAACAAAAAATGGTAAGGAGAGGCCAAGGGACTACCACCACTGTCTGCAATCCTCTGAAGGGAGATGGAGTAGATGTGTTCAGCGTGGGCTTGAGGGCAGAGCTAGAGCGGTGGAAGCAACATAAGGAAGACTGTCTAACATTAGAGCCTCCCAACACTGAATTGGACCGCCTGAGAACACGATCACTGTCCCTGGAAGTGTGAATGCAGGGCCTGGATATCTTTGGCAGGATGCTTTAGTCTTTCACTCTGGAGATTCATGGTTTGGGGACCATCTTCTTCAAGTGGGTATCTAAGTCTGAAGTCCACCTGGAATTCCAGACATTTGCTGACACATAAGAGTTCCCTGTATATACAAGTGAGGAGGAAAGGTTAAGGGGCATCTTGAGGATCTGGGTTCTTAAGGTTAAGGGGCATCATGAGGACCTGTGCCTTACCATAAGAGCCCAAATGCTGGTCAGGAGATTGAGACCATCCTGCCCAACATGGTGAAACCCTGTCTCTACTAAAAATGCAAAAATCAGCTGGGATGGTGGCAGATACCTGTAATCCCAGCTACTCAGGAGCCTGAGATAAGAGAATCGCTTGAACCTGGGAGGTAGGAGGTTGCAGTGAGCCGAGATTGCACCACTGCACTCCAGCCTGGCGGCAAAGCGAGACTCCATCTAAAAACAAAAACCCAAATACTGAGGAGTCTACCTAAGCCTCTGCTTCTGCCTCCCACCCTCTCCCTGGGTGTCCTCCCTAGTGCCTGGGATAGGTGCTTGACAAAGTTTACAGGCATTAATCGTGCTGGTGGGCAGGAGGTGCCTGGTTTGCATTGGAGGAGAGAGAAACAGCACTAGCAAAAAGATGGCAGTGAGGGACAGAGGAGACCCACTTATCTGGAGGGGGTGAGGGTCCATGCACCAAATAATAGGAGATAAGAGTATGCAAGGATAAAGTGATACACCTTTCATAACAGGTAAAGAAAGGCGAATTTTATCCAGTGTCTGTTTAGCTGAGTCCAGACTAGAAAGCTGGGCGGGATGATCAGTTTGACAAGGGCTTTTGAGATTTAGGAGGCTGCTCCCCTCCTGTTTTTCTCCTCTTCCTCCTCTTTACTGTAAGCTGTCCCTTGAGTTGTATTCTAAAACCCTTAATGGTTTTTCCATCTCACTAGGGACAGTTTGCAAACCCTCTCTGGCTTGGCCAGGGTTGGGGCTGGGCACAGGACAAACTGGGAGAGGAGGTGGCTCCCAGCAATAAGCAACCCACAGAATTGTGTCTGTTATTTAAGAAAAGTTTCTGGGTTTTCGGCTAATTGCAAAAATACATAATGGATGCTTTTCGCATCTGCTAGTTATTCTGGAACAGGCCGGCATCCAAGAGCAAACTTTAAACAAACAATAAGCTTAACTATTTCAATGTGTAACAGAAAGCCAAGCCCATACACTTACATTAGCACACATGCACTCAGACACAAGCACACAAGAGATCAACAGATACACAAACATACATACAGATGTGTGTTTTGGCACTAGTGCATACAAATACATGCTTACACGCTAGCACCTAGTTCATACATGCATGCACAACTTGCACGTGTGCCCAGTCACCCACACCAATACATGTCTTCTCAGACACACAAATGAACATGCATACACTCACACATAAGCATACACGAACGCATTTGGGCAACACAGACACAACCTCAGGCACAGATGCATTTACACAAATCATTCTTACTGCAATGAAGGATACTCCTGGGCAGGTGAGTGTGTCCTCCCAGTGCAGTTAAGTGAAGCACTCCATCACTGGGCACCGGCTGTCCAGTTGTTATCAGGTGTAGTTATCAGTATGGCCACCAAGAGGCGCCCAGGATCCATCCTGCATCCACCTTTCGTGGCTTCTGCCAGCTGGTCAATTGTTTCTCTACCCACAAGCCTGCACCTCCCTGTTCTGGATCCTCGCACAGAACTAGGAGACTCCTTGCTCCCAGCCCCAACCTTCCAGGATCCACTGTACTCATTCTCGTCTTTTCCCTGTCCCACACCACTGAAACAACCACAAGTCCCATCCCTCCTCCCTCCTAGCAGAAGGCATGTTTCAGAGCTCCCTGCTTGTCCCGGGGCTGCTCCCATGGATAACTGGATCTGTCAGGTTTTGATCATAGATGAGACTTCTATCTGGAGCTTCTTCTACAGGAGCAGCTGTCAAAATCTCACCTATTTTTCAGTTTATTTCAGAATCTCCCAAAGCAAGACTGCCAGAGTCAAGAATACATGTTTAAATAATTCAGTGAATGAATTAATGCCCACTCTAACATCTGACTCCATCTTCCTCACTAACCCCAGGTGGAGAGGTCTCTCACCCTCTAAAACCTGCCTCCTGGCTTTTACAAATTTCAGAAACTTTTTTTTTAAGATGGAGTCTTGCTCTGTCACCTATGTTGGAGTGCAGTGGCGTGATCTCGGCTCACTGCAACCTCCACCTCCTGGGTTCAAGTGATTCTCCTGCCTCAGCCTCCCAAGTAGCTGAAATTATAGGCTCCCACCACCATGCAGGGCTAATTTTTGTATTTTTTAAATGGAGATGGATGTGGGAAGGAGAAGGGATTAGGAGTCTAATTTTTGTATTTTTTTAGTAGAGACAGGGTTTCGCCATGTTGGTCAGGCTGATCTCAAACTCCTGACCTCAGTTATCCTCCCGCCTTGGCCTCCCAAAGGGCTGGGATTACAGGCGTGAGCCACTGCGCCTGGTGGCTTTTATATATTTCAATAAAACAAATGCCAGGCTGGGCACAGTGGCTCATGTCTGTAACCCATCTACTTGGGAGGCTGAGGCAGGAGAATCACTTGAACCTGGGAGGCAGAGGTTTCACTGAGCCGAGATTGTGCCACTGCACTCTAGCCTGGGCAACAGAGAGAGACTACATCTCAAAAAAACCTACCCACCCCCCTTACAAATAACAAATGCCAGCTTCAAAACACAAGCTAGAGGCAGAAAGACTCAAGATGTCATGAAGTCAGCCCCTTCCATCATCCCTGACAGGTAGCTACCCCAGCAACAGATAATTCAACCCTCCCTGAGCAGCCCTTCTCACTGGATAGCTCAGACTTCCAGAAAGTTTCTCTGTGTTCTTCCACATTCTCAGAACTCTTTCATCATGACAGCATGACAGAGGCTGTGATCGTGCAGTGTAGAATAAGTGCAAAGTGCAGGGGAAGGTGTACACACGTTCCAGAGAAGTGGGGCGGGGAATTGGGATCAATTACAGAGGGAGTACAAGAATAAAAGCGATCATTACAGCTGCTGTTTAGTGAATGTTTACTGTGCTCACAACTGCAAATCCTTATAGAGGAAAAGTTCTAACCCAGGTCTGCCTGTCTGCAGTCTAGTCTAAAACACCTCTTGGAATGTAAACAAACTAAGAGTTTTGGGAGCAGATGGGTAGGGGGACAGGAGCCCAGGTGTATTAATTTTCTTTTGCTGCATAACAAATCACTGTAAACTTAGTGCCTTAAAACAACATCCATTTATTGCCTCACAGTTCTGTAGGTCAGAAGTCTGTGCAGGCTTGACTGGGTTCTCTGCTCACAGTATCGCAAGTCTGAAATCAAGTCTTCAGCTGGGCCTGGCTCTCATTCAGAGGCCCTGGGAAAGAATCACTTCCAAACTCATTCACATTGTTGGCAGAATCCAGGTCCTAGTGAGTCCCCATTACCTTGGTCGCTGCTGGCCCTGGTGTGGTCTTGGCACTAGAGGCTGTTCTAGGGTCCCTTCTATGTGCCCTCTCCATTTTCAAGGTAGAGTCCTCCTCATGCTGTGAATTTCTGACTTTCTTTTCTGTCACCAGCTGGACAAAACGCTGCTTTTAAAGGGCTCAGGTGATTATCTTAGGCTCACCTGGTTAATCTACCTACCTTAAGTCAACTGGTTAATAACCTTAATTGCATCTGCAAAATTCTTGCCATGTAATGTAACATTCCACAGAAGAGAGAATTATCCAAGGGTGAAGGTCATTGGGGCAGGCAGAGTCCCACGATGTCCCCAGTGACCCTCACCCTTGTACAGTGCCCTCCCCTTTGAGTGTCTGTTGAACCTGTGGTTATGTTATTTGATGTGGCAAAAGATAGATTAACTGGGTGGGCCCAATCAAGTCACATGGGTTCATTAAAAGTGAGTTTTCTCTGGCTGGTAAGAGAGAAGGAAGCCAGAATCAAGGCATGAGAAGTACTTGACCTGCCGTTACCTGCTTTGAAGGTAGCAGGGAGCATGTGCAAGGAAGGGAGAATGGCTTCTAGGAGCTGCCCTCACCCCTGGCTGACAGCAAGGAAATGAGGACATCAGCCCCACAGCCGGAAGAAGCATCCTGCCAACAGTGTGAATGCGGCTGGAAGAGCTTCTAGATGAAAGTCTGGCCCTGCTGACGTTTGTTTGTTTGTTTGTTTGTTTGTTTGTTTTGAGATGGAGTCTTGCTCTGTGACCCAGGCTGGAGTGCAGCGGCATGATCTCAGCTCACTGCAACCTCTACCGCCTGCGCTCAGCGATTCTCCTGCCTCAGCCTCCTGAGTAGCTGGGAATACAGGTGCACGCCACTATGCCTGGCTACTTTTTGTACTTTTAGTAGAGACGGGGTTTCACCGTGTTGGCCAGGTTGGTCTCAAACTCCTGACCTCAAGTGATCCGCCAGCCTCAGCCTCCTAAAGTCCTGGGATTACAGATGTGAGCCACCACGCTGGGCCCCTGCTGACATCTTGATTCAGACATTGTAATACTGTGAGCAGAGGTCCCAGTCAGTTGCACCTGCACAGATATATGAACTACAGGACTGTGGGGTAATAAATGGGGTTGATTTAAGCTGCTGTTTGTGGTAATTTGTTATGCAGCAATAGAAAACTAATATGCTGGGCAAATGGCACATCATTTGCCCTACCAAGGCCATCTCTTATTATCTACCTACAGCCTCCTTTTTTCCTCCTTCTCCTATTCCTCTACGTAAAAAAAATAGTTTCATCTGAATATTACTCCATAAAAAGGCTGATTCTGATACATGCGACAACATGGATGAACCTTGAAGATATTATGCTATGTAAAATAAGCCAGTCACAAAAATACAAATACTGTATAGTTCCAAATATATGAGTAATCAGATTTATAGAAACAAAAAGCAGAATGGTGGTTGCCAGGGGCTGAGAGGATTGGGGATTTGGGAGTATTGTTTAATGGGTCCAGAGTTTCAGTTTGGGAAGATGTAAAAAGTTCTGGAGATGAATGGTGGTAATGCTTTCGCAACAACATGAATGTACTTGATGCCATCGAATTGTACAATTAAAAATGATTAAATGGGCCGGCCATGGTGGCTCACGCCTGTAATCCCAACACTGGGAGGCCAAGGTGGGCGGTTCACTTGAGGTCAGGAGTTCAAGACCAACTTGGTTAATACAGTGAAACCCCATCTCTACTAAAAATACAAAAATTAGCCAGGTGTGGTGGCACATGCTTGTAATCCCAGCTACTTGGGAGGCTGAGGCGGGAGGACCACTTGAACCTGAGTGGCGGAGGTTGCAGTGAGCCCAGATGGTGCCATTGCACTCCAGTCTGGGTGACAGAGCAAGACTCTGCCCCCCCCCCAAAAAAAAAGGTTAAATGGTGAATTCTGTGTTATGTATATTCTACCACAATACCACAATAAAAACAATTTTTAAAACAGTCTCATCAAAGTAATAAATATCGTGGTTAAAAAGCAACAGCCTCCATTTGCCTGACACCTTCTGTGAGGTGAAAGACTTCAGACTCAGCCGTTTCTTCTAAGACTTGCCTCTATATATTTATTAGGCTTTTCCTGCTTTTTTTCTTGATTTACATAGAATAAATGGTAAAGATTTCAAACAGTGAAAATTATGTCTTCATCCAACCTCCATTCTCTTTGCCCAAAAGCCCCCTTCAAAAAAGCGATGCCAGGTTTCCTGCATACTTTTCCCCTAGGTCCTCAATGCATAAATAAGCATATTCTATACATACATACATAGCTTCTCTCTCTCTTTTTCTTTCTTTCTCTCTTTCTCTCTCTTTCTTTTCTCTTCTTTTCTTTTTCTTTCCCTTCCTCCCTCCCTCCCTTCCTCCCTCCCTCCTGCTTTCCCACCTTCCTGCCCTCCTGCCTTCCTCTCTTTCTCTCTCTCTCTTTGTTTTTTTAACAGGAGACCAGAGTTTTATTATTACTCAAACCAGACCCCCTCAAAACTTGGGGACTGGGGTTTTAAAGGTAAAAAGATGGGGAGGTGGGAAAGTGTGGAGTGCCGATTGATTGGGTTGGAGGTGAAATCACAGGGAGTTGCGGCTGTCCTCTTGAGCTGAGTCAGTTTCTGGGCAGAAGCCACAAGACCAGCCAGGTTATCAGTCTGGGTGGTGCAGCTGGTCTGTCGAGCACAGGGTCTTTGGTTATAGCGGAGGAAGGCAGTGGCAATCTGACATGTTTTTGTCATCACAAGTCAGGAACCCTGTACTGTGACTGTGTAGACGAGGTATGAGGCCAGCTTTCCTGAGGGGCTTTTATTGCTTTATAAGTCAACTTTGATTCCTTAAAGCAGTCTGTTTATATTAGAAAGCATCCCATTCCAGTCAAAGCCTTGTAAAATAACCAGCATCTCCAACTGTGTCCCAAAGTCGGCTCATTGGTGCTGTGCAGACAACTTTCCTTTGAATCTGGGGTCTCTTCAGTATAGTCCCTTCAGGGCTTGCCAGAAAGATGTTACTGGAAAGGAGTCCCAATCCAGACTCCAAGAGAGGGTTCTTGAATCTCGCACAAGCAAGAATTTGGGGCAAATCCATAAAGCAAAAGCAAATTTATTAAGAAGCTAAAGAAACAAAAGAATGGCTACTCCATAGGCAGAGCAGCAGAGCACCTTTGCTTTTTGCACAATGGTAACACATATGCACTCTCATTTTTTTTTTTTTTGAGACAGGGTCTCACGCTGTCACTGAGGCTGGAGTGCAGTGGCATGATCTTGGTTCACTGCAGCCTCTGCCTCCTGGCTTCAAGTGATTCTCCTGCCTCAACCTCCTGTGTATCTGGGGTTACAGGCATGTGCTACCACAGCCGGCTAATTTTCGTATTTTTAATAGACATGGGGTTTCACCACGTTGGTCAGGCTGGTCTCGAGCACCTGAGCTCAAGTGATCCGCCCGCCTCAGCCTCCCAAAGTGCTGGGATTACAGATGTGAGTCACTGTGCCCAGCCTCACCACTTTTTCTTTTCTTCTTGAGATGGAGTCTCACTATTGCCCAGGCTGGAGTGCAGTGGCACAGTCTCAGCTCACCACAACCTCCACCTCCTAGGTTCAAGCAATTCTCTTGCCTCAGCCTCCCAAGTAGCTGGGATTACAGGTGCCTGCCACCAAGCCCAGCTAATTTTTGTATTTTTAGTAGAGATGGGGTTGCACCATGTTGCCCAGTATGGTCCCAGTCTCTTGACTTCAGGTGATCCACCCACCTTGGCCTCCCAAAGTGCTGGGATTACAGGCATGAGCCACCACTCCCGGCCTCACTTATTCTTTTCCTCAAATTTCTAACTGCCCTCCTCCTTCCCTCATGTTTAACTAGTCTCTTTTTCACTCCATCTCCTCCTTTCCCTAGAAACTTCCCTCCAAGGCCCTCTATTCTCCTACTCCAGTGTGGTCTGCTAGTGTCCAAGCCTGCTGGACATCTGTTGTTCTGACTTCCTTTCGAGCTTTCTGCATGAGGTCCAGTCTTTTTGAAACTCCTCTTTAATGATACATTTCCTTGTTTTTCTGGGGCACACTCTCCAGGTAACTACCTAAGGAACAGCGCAGGCAATGAAGGTATTCTGACTCCTATGTGTCTCTGTGTGTCTTTATTATAGCCTTAAAATTGATAGTTCAGCCTATGTAGAATTCTAGGTGGAAAGTTCAGTTCTCTCAGCATTGAAGCATTTCTCCATTGTCTTCTAGCTTCTAGTATTGCTGCTGAGAATTCTGAAGTCTTCCTGATTCTCATTCCTTTTTGACCTTTTTTCTTTCTTTTCCTTTTTCTCCCCTCTGAAAGCTTTAGATCTCTTTATCCCTGTGCTCAAAAATGTTAGGATGCTGTAGCTAAGTGTAGATCATTTTTTCATTCCTTTTCTGGGTACATAGCTCTTCTGTTTTGTTTGTTTGTTTGTTTGTTTTTGAGACGGAGTTTCGCTCTCGTTGCCCAGGCTGGAGTGCAATGGCGCGATCTCGGCTCACCGCAACCTCCGCCTCCTGGGTTCAGGCAATTCTCCTGCCTCAGCCTCCTGAGTAGCTGGGATTACAGGCACGTGCCACCATGCCCAGCTAATTTTTTGTATTTTTAGTAGAGACGGGGTTTCACCATGTTGACCAGGATGGTCTCGATCTCTTGACCTCGTGATCCACCCGCCTCGGCCTCCCAAAGTGCTGGGATTACAGGCGTGAGCCACCGCGCCCGGCTCCATAGCTCTTCTAATAATGGAAACTTTTGAACTTTGTTTATGAGAAATGCTTTATTGTAACTTTAAATAATTTCTCCATTTTTATTTGTTTTTGCAGGAATTCCCATTTGTTGGATTTTTTATTTCTTGGATTGATTTTTATGACTTATGTTTTCTACTTCCTTATATTTTTATTTCACTCTGAGAAATTTCCTTAATTTTAAAAGATTCTATTAATTCTTTTTGTTGTTGTTTTGAAATGGAGTCTTGCTCTGTCACCCAGGCTGGAGTACAGTGGAGCAATCTCAGCTTACTGCAACCTCTGCCTCCCAGGTTCAAGCGATGGGACTATAGGCATGTGCCACCACATGCCTGTATTTTTAGTAGAGAAGGGATTTCACTATGTTGGCCAGGCTGGTCTCGAACTCCTGACCTCAGACGATCCGCCTGCCTTGGTCTCCCAGAGTGCTAGGATTATAGGTGTGAGCCACCGTGCCCAGCCAACATTCTATTAAATTTAAAAGCATATATATTTTTTGACTTTTCAAGAGCTCTCTCTCTCTTGGTCTCTTTCTTTTTCCTTCATACCATCCAGTTTGTATTTGATGGATACAATACCTCCTTGAATCCCTGTAAAGGTATAAATAGAGTATAAAAAACTATTTTTTAGTTCTTTTCTGTTTCTTGCATTATTTCTATTTCCTCTGAGGCCATTTTATTTGTCTTTCTCTGAGTTTGGAGGCTTTCCTCAAATGTGTGGTCATCTTTGATTGTCCATTCATATTTCAGAACAAACAACTAAAATGCCCGTTGACTGGCTGGTATGCTTTAGGTCGCCAGTGGGAACCAGTCAGTCACTACAGCAGAGGACTTCTCTCTCCACCCCCACCCCAGTGCCGGAGTTTGTCTTCTGGGGACATTAGATTTCTCCAGAAACCACTGATCTCTCACCTGGAGCCTAGATGCCAGCTTTCCCAGTGCTCTACGCACAAGGGTGGGGAGAGACTGTCCAGTGTACAGACTTTCAGTCCCCGCTTTGAGCTATGTGTCTTGCTGGTTCTGCCCAGGCGCTGCCTCCTTCCCAGCCTGTATCTTCCTCTCTGCACACACTCTACTGAGGCTCTCTCTCCTGCCACATCAGTTGCCACCCCTCCATTTGCTTTTTTTTTTTTTTTTAAGATAGGGTCTGGCTCTGTTGCCCAGGCTGGGATTTAGTGGCACAATCTTGGCTCACTGCAGCCTCTGCCTTCTGGATCAAGCGATCCTCCCATCTCAGCCTCCCGAGCACCGGGAATACAGGCGTGCACTACCATGCCTGGCTAATTTTTGCATTTTGTATTTTTATTTTTTGGTAGAGATGAGGTCTTGCCATATTGCCCAGGCTGGTCTTGAACTCCTGGGCTGAAGCGATCCTCCCACCTCGGCCTCCCAAAGTGTTGGGATTACAGGTGTGAGCCACTGCACCTGGCCCATTTGCTTTTTATTGTCCTGAAATTTGTTAAGATATCTTGTCTGCTGAGGTTACCTCACTTGATTGTTTTGGGCTTATATCCTTTTTATTCCTTAACAGTCCTTTTAGAAGACGCTTAAGAGACAAGGGGATAACACAAGTGATCAGTTTGTCATCTCCAGTCGTGACATGCCAGCTCAAGCTCACTCTTGCCCCCATCTCAGTGCCACACCGGCCCAACTGTGTGGCCCTCAAAGTGTCTCAGGGCTCCCATTATGGCTCCCTTCTCCTTAATCCCAGGGTTAGGGGGTTCTCAAAGTTCTCTCCTCCGCAGGAAAGAGGTGTGGACTCCTCTACCCTGAGGATGTATGACAGGTGAAAGCTTCTGGCAACACGGCCCATATTGGTTTAAACCTAACAAATGAAGTATGAATGGTGCGATTTCAGTACTAGGCTTGGCTTGGGGAAGACAGATCTCACTCATGAATGCAGTTCTTGTATGCTCTGAGCCCCTAAAATGGTACCATGTTACTCGCTGGTGATAACCCAAGACTGACTCTCCCAAAGGGCTGAGACAGGCCAACTGTGGCTGGAGAGAGGCTGCTCTACTCAGCACTATACTCCGTCCCCAGGCCCTGACATGCAGCCTGTGATTACTGCAGGGCTTTTGCTGCCTCTGACCTATAAGATATAAAGTCTGGTTGTCCTGAGAGGTAGCTCCATGGGGCAGACCCATGGGCCTGGGTGATATTCCCAAGACTGGGACACCAGGCCTGTTAGAGGTCCTTACCTAGAGGATTGACTGCAGACAGAATCTAACCAAGCAGCCTGGTTTGCCCAGGACTGAGGGGTTTCCCAGGACGTAAGATCTTCGATGCTAAACCCAAAAAGTTCTAGGCATATGGGGCTGAGCTGGTCAACCTACCTGTAGAGGACTTCTCTGCTGGCCTCTCCCTCCCTTCAATTTCAGGCTGGTTTCCATAGAGGAAAGTTTGGGGCCTTGCTGGCTGCTCTAAGCTAACTTACCAAGCACCCAACTAGACTCCTCTGCTCAACCCCTAAATTATAGGCTCACTCCCACCTCTTCCCCATCACTGAGCTGTAAAGGACAGTCCAGCTTCTCCCAGGGCAGAAGCCCTTCTACAGCCTCCTCATCAGTCCCCCAGCTCTGCCTGTAGCCAAGGAAATGGGAGCTGGGGTTGCTGTGTCCCTCACAAAGTGCCTTCCTGACACCTCCTCTCAATGTTCCAACAATAACCTCACTGGACTCCTCTTCCTCATCTCAATCAATAATGCGATAAAATAATGATTAATGACATTTGCAGATCACTTAGATGTCAGACTTCATGCTAAGCTTTTACCATGTATCATCTCATTTAATCCTCTGAATAACATTACAGGCAGGTACTATTATCCTTATTTTACAAATGAGGAAACTGAAGATCATAGAGGCTAACTTACTCAGAGCCACACAGATAGTCATAATTGCAGAAATAGAGCTCAAACCTAGGAGTATCTGATGCCCAAGTCTAAGAATGTGAAATGGCCTTGAAATGTCCAGTTGAAGTCCTGCCTCCTCCAGAAAGCCTTCTCTAATCATGTTTGTCCCCTGCACCAAACTTCCACAGAAAACCCAACTCACAATGGCTTAAATCCTTAGGACATTGTTTGCTTACTTAACAAGACGTCCTCCTAGGTATGGTGCAGTAAGTTAGCGATAACAAGGACCACAACTCTTTCCATCTTACTATATCATTATTCCAAGGTTATAAGCATGGCAGATTGTACTTTCCCAATATAATACTTGGACATAACAATATCTGCCATGCCACTTGCTCTTCTGCACTCTGACCTTGCCCTTCCCTCATCAACAGGTACAGTGTAATTCTCTTCCCTTTGAATCTGAGCTAGCCTTGGTGACCAGCTTAACCAACAGAATGTGAAGGAAATGACATTTTGAACTTTCAAGGTTAGGTCATAAGCCTTGCAGCATCTGTTTGGGCTTCTTAAAAGTCTTAGTCTTAAAACACTTGCCCTTGAAAACCAGCTGCCACGCTGTGAGACACCTGAGTCATATGCAGGTACCCTGGTCAAGAGCTCCAGGGAACTCCGGGGGATATCCAGCATCAACTGCCAGCAATGTGGGTCAGCCATCATGGACATCCAGCCCAGCAGTCTTTAAATGACTACTGTATCAGCCTTGGTCAGGCTGCAAGAACGTGAGAGCCCTTCATGCAGGACCCGTTCCGTTGAGCCCAGTCAATCACATAATAGTGAAAGATAATAATAAATTGTTTTAAGGTACCAGATTTTGGGGGTGATTTGTAAAGCAGTAATAGATTATTAAAACAATTGGCATTCTTCTTCTGTCTCAAGTTATAAAATGGCTGCTTCAGCCCCAAGCATCACCCATGCTGGAGTGAGATGGAGTCTCACTGTCATCAAGGCAGCGGTGCAATCTCAGCTCACTGCATCCTCTGCCTCCAGATTTAAGCAATTCTCCTGCTTCAGCCTCCGGAGAATCTGGGACTACATGTGCCTGCCACCATGCCCAGCTAATTTTGTATTTTTAGTAGAGATGGGGTTTCACCATGTTGGTCAGGCTGGTCTCAAACTCCTGACCTCAGGTGATCCACCCATCTTGGCCTCCCAGGGTGCTGGGATTACAGGCGTGAGCCACCACACCCAGCCTCCAAGCGTCATTTCTAACAACCATATCTAAAAGCAGAAGTGAGTATAGAGCAAAGGCTTTCTCCTTAAGTGACTTTAAGAGGGAAGAAACTTGTAACCCAGAAGTCCCCCAGCATTATCTCTGCATATCTCATTGGCCAGAATTGGGTTGTACCCTCTCCTATCCAAGAGAGACATGGGCAAAGGAAAAGGAAGAAGGAAACGATTGTTTGATGGACACCCAGCAGTGTCTGCCATACTTGTGGATGTGGTGGCCCTGGGATAAAGATGAGTCAGGTGGGAGAATGATCCAAGGCTACAGAAGGAGCCTTCCTCACTTCCAGAAGCAAAGCTGCCTCAGTGGCAACAAGTCTACTGAAAACTCCTTCTTTTTTTTTTTTTTTTGACGGAGCTTTGCTCTTGTTGATCAAGCTGGAGTGCAGCGGTGTGTCTCCACACATTGCATCTTCTGCATCCTGGGTTCAAGCGATTCTCTTGCCTCAACCTCCTGAGTAGCTAGGATTACAGGCGTGCACCACCACCCCCAGCTAATTTTTGTATTTTTAGTAGAGACTGGGTTTCACCATTTTGGGCAGGATGGTCTTGATCTCCTGACCTCGTGATCTGCCCACCTTGGCCTCCCAAAAACAATCTCCAAATTCCCAGAGTGCTGGGATTACAGGTGTGAGCCACCTCGCCTGGTCGAAAGCTCCTTTATCTAGAAAGCATGGTGTGCTGATTAGAGCTCTGCTCTGGGAGGCAGAACCTGGGTCTAGTGTGGTATAATATTGCTGAGTCACTTTCCCATTCTGTGCCTCAGTTTCCTCATCTGCACAATGAAAGGACTCCTTGTAATCCCTTCAGGCTAGGAGAAGCCAGGGCAAAAGGAAGGAGGCGCTGGATGCTTAGCTTGTGTGTAGGCAGGGAATGGTCCAAGTCAAGCTCAGCAGAGCCTGCCTCCAGCCACAGATGCTGGGATTTGCCAAACAAACCCTAATCACTTAATGAGAAATGAAAATGGTGCCTGGTTCTTCCACTTAATTACCCCTTTGAAAACAACACACAGGAGATTTATAGTAATCACCATAATCGCCTCATAAAAACCTGAGAGTTTGAAGACAGACACGCCTCATTTCTGGGAGGAATTAGAGGCAAAAATCAAGGCAAGGAATTTCTGGCCTGTCTTGGTCTTGGCTCCCTGGAATCCAGAACTCTGGCCAGTGCCTGCTACCCTGGATAGCCTCCTGGTCCCAGCCAAATATTGTTCCTAATGCTCCACAGCCAAGCTGTCCTCGCGGGCCTGCTCCCCGGGTCTCCTCTGTCATCATGTACCAAGAAGACTCACATCTCTGAAGGTCAGATGGAGGTCCCTTAAGAGGAGGCAGGAACATCTCTGAGTCCTGTCACTTACAAAATCTGAGCTAAAAGACTGGAGGGGGGTTTGGGGCACATACAGGCTGTTCCTAGCTGTGGAAAGCCGTAGCTCATAGGTTTGCCTGAGACCATCCAGTCCTGACTTGTACATCTCTTATGACGAGGAGTTTAGACCTCCTGGGACATTTACTGAGATACACAGACAGCTAGAAGATTCACATTCTGCTCAGCAGAAATCTGTCCCCTTTTAGTTCCTTATAACCAGACTCAAATCACTGGGCATCAAGGTTATAAGTGTCCTCTGGGTTTATCTTTCCTCCACAGCAATTCCTTTCTTTCCTCCCTCTCCTATGTGCAATTCATTCATTCATTCAAAACTATTAAACACCTAATGTGCATCAGAGACTATCAATTATATTTTTTCCCATTTTTAAACTTTTTATTATTATTTATTTATTTATTTTGAGACGGAGTTTTGCTCTTGTTACCCAGGCTGGAGTGCAATGGTGAGATCTCAGCTCACCACAACCTCTGCCTCCTGGGTTCAGGCAATTCTCCTGCCTCAGCCTCCTGAGTAGCTGGGATTACAGGCATGCGCCACCATGCCCAGCTATTTTTTTGTATTTTTAGTAGAGACGGGGTTTCACCATGTTGACCAGGATGGTTTCGATCTCTTGATCTCATGATCCACCCGCCTCGGCCTCCCAAAGTGCTGGGATTACAGGCGTGAGCCACTGTACCCAGCTTGACTATCAATTTTTTTTTTTTTTTTAGACAGAGGCTTGCACTGTTGCCCAGGCTGGAATGCAGTGGCACAATCTCGGCTCACTGCAATCTCCGCCTCTCAGGTTCAAGCAATTCTCCTGCCTCAGCCTCCCCAGTACCTGGGATTACAGGCACCCACCACCACGTCCAGCTAATTTTTTCTATTTTTAGTAGAGCTGGGGTTTCACTAGGCTAGTCTTGAACCCCTGACCTCGTGATCCACCCTCCTCGGCATTCCAAAGTGCTAGGATTACAGGCATGAGCCAATGTGCCCAGCCGACTATCAATTCTTAACACAGTAGGCAAAATGATCCTTTGAAAAGCTAAACCAGATCATGTTACTCCTCTGTCACTCTCCAGTGCCTTCCCAAATCAGAGTAAAGGCACAACCCTTACAGTGCCCTGCAGGACTCTCATGCTCTGCCCTTTGCTCACTCTGCTCAAGCCACACAGGTCTCCTTGCTGTTCCTGGAAAACACCACATCCTCTCCTGCCTCCACACCTTTGTACTAGCCCACTCTACTCCCACTGCCTGGAATGCTTTTTGTGTGCATCTACATGGCTCCCTCTCCGACCTCCTCCAAGGCCCTTCCTGACTTTCCTACATAAAATTGGACCCCTCCTTCTCTATTATACTCTTCTACTTTATTTCTGCCAATATTGCTTATGACCGTCCACAACAATACACTGCACAATTGGCTTATTTATCTTGCTTAATATCTATTTTTCTCTGTTAGGGGTTAAACTCCAGAGGGCAGGGATTTTCTGCCTCCTCTCTCTCTCTCTCTCTCTCTCAATCTCTTCCTCTCTTGCTGTTATATCCCAAACACCTAGCACAGTGCCTGTCACATAGTGGGTAATAAATATTTGTTCAGTGGATAAACTAATGGAGATGGAGCAGTGAAAAAGATAATGCCCACACCCTCAAGGAACTTATGGTCTGATGGTAGAAGCAGACATCAGACAGTCACCCACAGGACCAAGCAACTGAATTATGTGTGATGATAAGTGCTCGGTAGGGAAGTAGCAGGTATAATGACAGTGGTCTGACTGTGGCCTAAAACACTGTCGTGAGTTACTCTGAAGAGCTGTTTGTGAGAAGATTGGAGTTTAGGGTGATGAGGATTTGCAGCCACAAAGCTCTGGGAGAAAAAGATGCTGGAGAAGCTCAGATTGCCACTTCTAGATCCTTTAAAAGTGATGGGACTCCAGGCAGAGGGCAGCCATCTGCAAACAGTGTTCATGTGCCCACTCTGCCGCATCCAAGACATGCGCTCTGGAGCAAGTCACCTTGGCGCTGGAGTACTTGCTTCCTGTTCTCTAAGAGGAAGAAGGGATAACTAGCTCCTAGGCTGGCTGGGAGGTACCAGTGAAATATTTGTCAGAGCTGGAACCTGCAGAGATATTTAGTAAGTGTCAGCTCATTTTCTTCTTTGTCAAACCGTTTAACATCAAGCCTCCTTTCACCTGGCCACTGTTCTCTCTCCTGGCCCTGCGTAAGCATGAAAAGCTGTATGAAGAAGGGAAGCACCTCATCATCCTAAATGTACAGCTGCAGGTTAACAAAGGTTAACAGGATCTTTCAGGGGCATAATTTGACAGATTAGACTGATCTCTACTGTGCCCCAGGACACCTGGCTTTCTCCCATCAGCCTCCAGGCCTGATGCCTGTTAGCCTGTAAGACCATGCCACTAGAATGAAGAGTTGGAGTAGGGGGTGGCAGACACAGCTAGGACCTGTGGTTCTGTCCATGGCATCCCTCTGGGGGAAGCCCTCCTTGACTACCTAGGGAGAGCTCCTGCATGTACCCATATTTACAAATACATACATGCAACACACATGCAGAGCCACACACAGCTCCCAACCCCACTCCCCACCATGAAGGATGGACTCCGAGCCTCTAAAATCTTTCTTTACTTATTGGTGGGTGGGGGTAGGAGGTTGATTAGGAGATAGTGAGCATATGACTTTTTCCCATGGTTAGCATGGACAGTGGATACACTCAGCATTGAGCAAATTTTCAACTATGCAGGGGCCAGCCCTAGCATTAGGCAATAGAGAAGCAGATGAATCAGATCAGAGTCCTGGCCTCAGGGCTATCATTCTAGCAGAGGAAACAGGTACTTGCACAGGTAATTATAATATAAACTACACGGTAGTAAGTCCAAGTGGGAACCTACAAGAAGAGAGCTTAGATTTCCCTCTGGGCTAGGGCAAGGCTTTAGGGATTAGGCAGCCTCTGAACTGGGCTGAGATAGGACAGAAGGGCTCCTAGGTAGATGGAATGACATACAGAAAGGCACAGAGGTGAGATGGTGCAGTACAAGTTCAGGAAATGGCAAAGCCTCTGATGTCAGGACCAGGCTAGAGCATAGGGTGGGGATCTAACTGTTTTTACAGTAATGATTTGGTTTGTAACCACCCCTGGGAAACCCCTCCATGAAGTAATGCCTCCCAATCCCTCCCTCTACCCACCTGACCCCTTGGATGGCTTTGACGAGAACTCTTTCTTGTTTACTGCTTCACCTCCCTGCTTGGCTGCACATTCACTTCTTCAAATCAGCCTCCCTTGCATCACCTCCAGGACTGAGAGGTCCTGCTTGCTCCACAGAAGCCTTCCCAACCACTCTGGCCCACACTGGCCTCCTTGTCTGATCACGTCAAATGGCTGAAGCACCAATATGATTTCACACAACAGCACCCTTTCCAGGAGAGGTACTTTGTTACATGCTACCTTAGGACGCTTTTTTCATAATTCACTACAGTCAGTTTAGACAAAGAAAGGGGAAGTGATTACAAGGGAACTGGAAGTCTAAAGGAACCAAACACAGAAAAGGACTTGGCCTAGACTCAGGAAAGCTCTCAGGAGCCCAGGGGACGGGAGTTTCTCCAGGTCTCTGTGTTCTTTTCTCTTCCCGGACTGACCTTCTCCACCAATCAGATCACATGGAGGAAAACATGACTGCTGACAGCACCTGACAGGTCCAGCCATGTAAAAACAATCTCCCGATTCCCAGGAGAGGAGGCAACTGGTCTAACGGAACCACATGTCCAACCCTGGCCGAATCAGCTTTGAGTAGTGGCATGGGGTCACATAAAACAAACATGGCTGCTAGGCTACACCTCTGGGGGTCATTTCTCATAGTCATGTGGAGTGGTGAGTGAGCTGTTCTGAAAGAAGGGAAATAGTCAGAAGCAGAGCAGATATCCCAAAGATGCCTATTACACACCTATAATATAGTGTGACTAAATGCTCATATGACTTCTAGTTCCCAGACGAACCTACTACTAACCTACTCTGACTTTAGGCAAGTCTCTACCATCTTGGGGCTGCAGTTTTTTTCATCTGTACACAGAGGAGGATGGGACTAAGTATCCTGTTGGGTACCATAACTCTCCAGGACTTTGGCCCAATTACTTACCGTCTCTGAACCTTAGTTTTCTCATCTGTAAAATGGGAGTAATGAAATCTACCTCACAGAGTTATTGTAAGACAACGGGTATTACAATATCTAACATGGGTTGAGTACAGAGTTATTCAAGAAATGCTGGTGACCCTAGTAGATGTAAATTGGTGGCTGTCCTGCTCACAGTGATCTCCCCCAAGGGCTGTAGCTATGATTCTGCAAGTGTTTGGGAGAATCGTTCCTGTGGGTGGGAGCTGCCATACTCCACAGTGATTTGTCAAGGGGTGAGCATGGGTCCCACGATGGGCCACTCAGAATCCTTCTCTGGGGTCTTGTTTCAACTGCAGCTGTTTTATCTTCGTTTGCAGAACTCTAAGGCAGGGGCATGTAGCTGCCAACAGCCAGACGCCAACCTTATGAAGAAAGTGGCCTCTGAGAGTGAAGCTGGCATGAAGAGGACTTTCAAACACTCGGTTTCAGACATTTTGAAGTCCAGTTTCATTTTGAATTCCAGTCCTGATTTATGAGCCAATACATTTCCTCACTACATTTTCCTTTTCTTTTCTTTTCTTTTTTTTTTTGAGATGGAGTTTTGCTCTTGTTACCCAGGCTGGAGTGCAATGGTGAGATCTTGGCTCACTGCAACCTCCGCCTCCTGGGTTCAAGCAATTCTCCTGCCTCAGCCTCCTAAGGCATGTGCCACTATGCCCAGCTAATCTTGTATTTTTACTAGAGACGCAGTTTCTCCACGTTGGTCAGGCTGGTCTCAAACTCCTGACCTCAGGTGATCCACCCGCCTTGGCCTCTCAAAGTGCTGGGATTAGAGGTGTGAGCCTCTGCTCCCGGCCAACATTTTTCTTAAGTTAGTTTGAGTTGGTATTCTGTCACTTGCTTCCTGATGATACCTTCTCCCTTTCTCTAAGCTTTGGTTTCCTTAGCTGTAGGATGATGGGGTCTCATCCTATCCTCTTTCATCTCTGACACTTTATTACTATATTTGTTCATTTATTCATTCAGTCAGTTAGTCAATCAGTTACTCATTATTTACTGTGCATCTCATTCTGTCCCCGGCCGTATGTTGAACACTGGCAGTCTTGCTAGAGAAACAATCGCTTCTGCAGTTCTCAAGACTCATTTAGTTAAGTAGGGGAGAAAGGTAAGAAAGCATTCAGTACGGTGAATACTGATGGTGGCTGTGACAGAGAGAAGCACAGGCACTGCGGGGAAATAGAAGAAATAGACTTATCCCTGTTTGGAAGGCTTCCTGGAGAAGATGGCTGAGTTTTTCAGATGGGGGTGAGCGCGGAGAGAAAAAGAAGGGTCTTACAAGTGGAAGAACCTAACTTTGTAAGGGCTCAAAAGGAGAATGACAGAAAGCAACAGCCTGGGTGGGAGGGGAAGGGACACAAGAGATGAGGCTGCAAGTTATCTCTACTCCTCTTGAACTTATTTGTGTTTTTCCCCCATGAAACTTCTAGGTAAACAACAACAACAGCAATAACAAAACACCTCTCCATTTATTAAGCTTGGAAAATCCCCCGGGTGGAGTCTTTGAGTGGAGACAGATAAAAAGAAGTGGCTTTTTTTTTTTTTTTTTTTTTTTGATAGAGTGTCGCTCTATCTCCCAGACTAGAGTGCAGTGGCACAATCTTAGTTCACTGCAACCTCTGCCTCCTGGGTTCCAGCAATTCTCCTGCTTCAGCCTCCTGAGTAACTGGGACTACAGGTGCATGCCACCACGCCCGGCTAATTTTTGTATTTTTAGTAGAGACAGGGTTTCACCATGTTGACCAAGCTGGTCTTGAACTCCTGACCTCATGATCCACCCACCTTGGCCTCCCAAAGTGCTGGGATTACAGGCATGAGCCACTGCATCTGGCCAAGAAGTGGCTTTTGACTACAGAAGAGCACTGGAGCAAATGATTCTTTCCCCATCAGGGTGCCCCACTGGTCCTTGGTCCCATCAAGGAAGCCAAGCTGGCTGTGACATCTAGTGGCTGGTCTAGGGTTGTCTGGTTCTTCTAAAAATAGGAAAGCAGGTGAGCCTAGGGCCAACCAGAAGGCAGAAGAGCAGCCCAGGCAGGCCAGGGAGGAGTGTAAAC
This sequence comes from Sapajus apella, assembly GCF_009761245.1. Taxonomy (NCBI): domain Eukaryota; kingdom Metazoa; phylum Chordata; class Mammalia; order Primates; family Cebidae; genus Sapajus; species Sapajus apella. The sequence continues at coordinate 19,352,536 of NW_022437002.1, forward strand.
ATCCCTCTTCCCCTTGCAGGAGACATACTCATTACATTTTTCAAAGAGGGCTCACAATGCACCTAAAGAAAATACACAGTTATTGCCCCTAAGATGCCAAAGCCCTACTAATGACTGCACGCCTGCTGCAAAGGCACAAACGGTATCAGATGTTGCTTCCTGCCTCTGGGAGGGCCCTTCCTTCCTCCCTCCCAAGGTTCTGTACTCTTTCTTGAGTTATAGTCTTTTGAAAGATATATGTCCTGCTGAGGGACTTGGGGTGGCTGTCCTCCCTGGGACTCACTGAGACAGTCTAGGTGATCCTTGCCTTCACAGACTGTTGTAGAGACTGTGCCTGGTGGCCTGGTGAGGTGGTAAGAGAAGAGGTGCTAGGCTGGGAGTGGGGGCAGTGGTGCGGGAGGTGGGTTCTAAATTTGGGTGTTTTCAGTTCTTGCATCTGAAATGGTAATGAGTCTGTAGGGAAGCAGTAATTTGCAAACTCAGTTCTTCAAACACACTCAGGAATTGCTATCTCTGGATGAGCACTGGCGTTGGAGCTGTCTTCTAGCTGGGTAACTCTGGGCTCCCTCCTCAGCTGTGACTCTCCGTTCTCTCATCTATAAGTTGGGGACAGGTTTTGAAATTAACATTTTTCCCTAGTTAAAGAATGCATGTACTTTTATTGTTTGTTTTCTTGAAGGTGTAATAAATAATTTTTGAGTAGGTTACATAACTCACATGATTCCAAATTCAAAAGATGCAAACAGTAAAAAGTCTCTCCTTCCTGTTTCATACCCACACAGTTAGTTCTCTCCCATGAAGCAACCACTGCTTTTTGTTTTTGTTTTTGAGACAGAGTCTTGCTCTGTCACCCAGGCTCGGCTCACTGCAACCTGTGTCTCTCAGGTTCAAGCGGTTCTCCCGCCTCAGCCTCCCTAGTAGCTGCGACTACGGACGTACACCACCACTCCTGGCTAATTTTTGTATTTTTAGTAGAGACGGAGTTTCACTATGTTGGCCAGGCTGATCTCAAACTCCAATTGCATGATTTGCCTGCCTTGGCCTCCCACAGTGCTGGGATTACAGGTGTGAGCCACCGCCCCCAGCCTGAAGCAACCATTGTTATTGGCTTTTTGTATATTAAATATGGATACATTAAAAAAATCTGTTGAAATATTATCATGTATATAGTAAAGTGCACATGTCACAAGAGCACAGCACAGTGAATAATGCTCATAGTTTAAATTCCTAAGAAAATAAACAATAAAAATTACCCCAAATCCATCACCCAGAGATAAAACTGTTGATATTTTGGTGTATTTTCTTTTTCAATGTACATGTGTGTGTGTATATATATATATATATGTATATATATATATATATATATGAACACTGGAATCATGCTGTATAACATACCCTTTTTATATTTAATTATATCATGAACATTTTCTCACTTCATTAAAAATCCCTCAAAAATAGCTCTTTTAATGTTTTCCTAATATTCTAAAGAATGGATCCAAACTTACCGTGGGATGTCAGGCTCAAGTGTTTCCTCTGTGACAAATAACACAGTGATGAGCATCTTTGAACATATATCACTAGACACATCCCCTCAGGATGAATTCCTAGAAGGGGAACTACTGAATCAAATTGTATATCTCCTTTAGAAGTCAGTATAAACTAGGGGGAGTCAGGCCCGATTCACGGAGCTGCTTAAAGGATTAGAGAAGTTATATAAGACTCTGGCCTAGTGCTTGGCACAAAAACAGAGTTCCATGAGTGTGAGCCTGAGGGGTCTAGGGAGAGGACAGGTGAACGTCTATGCCCTTCTCCCTGGTGGCTCCACCCTCTAGACCTTCCCTTCCTGGAGCTTGCTGATTGAGCCAGTAGGGAGTCTCAGTCTCGTCTGATCTTTATTACTTTAATCATTGCAGTCTTGCTAAGTGGTGGGCTGGTGAATGTTTAACAGCTAGATTTCTGGCTGGTGCAGGGGACACTCTGATTGGTAGCATTTGTCAATTTCTTTGGTGTAAATGCTCCCACTGTGGCCCATTTCAAACTACCACCATGATGTCACCAAAAGCAGTGTCAGGATGAGATGCACAGTCCCACAAGCTAGTTAGCACTGGCTTCAGCTCACCAGTCCTTGTCTTTCTAGCTACTCAAATCTGCTTTTCCTATCTCTTCCTCTTTTTTTTTTTTAAATATATACGTGTGTGTGTGTGTGTGTGTGTGTGTGTGTGTGTGTGTGTGTGTGTATTTTTACAGACGGGGTTTCACTATGTTGGCCAGGCTGGTCTTGAACTCCTGACCTCGTGATCCGCCTGCCTCAGCCTCCCAAAGTGCTGGGATTACAGGTGTGAGCCACTGCGCCCAGCCTCCTACCTCTTCTTAATCCTTCCCCATTTAACGCCCACACCGGCGCTCTTCCAAGGTGATAGAGACTTAACATTTTGTGGGAAGTGAATGTTGCTAAAGAACAAAAACATCCTCTCCCAATTCTCTAAAGAAGCAACAGACGCTCATGATGGTCTAGACGCTCATGATTGCCCCAGGTCACCCAGCCAGGTGATATTTCACGGCGTTTTATTACTAATTCCTGCTTGGGTCATTTCTCAGATGGGAGGGAGTGCTTCCTACAGTGGAAATACATGTTCTTTTCTAGCCACTCGTTTTCTTCCTCTTTCTCTTCAATGACTGCTGTCCTGGATACACAAGAGGATGAGGCCTAGGCTTTGCCCTCAGGAGCTAAGAGCAAGTGGAGGGGTTAGACACATATGAGCAGCTTGCTGGGTTATTATCATATGACAGGAATTTTATACCACTTTCTCACTCAGGTTCTTCAATCAACAGGAGCTTTATACTGCTTCCTCACTCAGATTCTTCAACGGTTTCTTTTAACACTTAGGGTACATTTGTTTAACGTGGTGTCCCTCCCTGCATAACCACCATCCTCCCCGTATGTCAGCTTCTGAGAGTAAGAATCCTTGGTCTTCATTTTTGGCTCCCTGGTGCCTAGCATAGAGTCTGTCACAAATCAGGTACTGAATAAATACTGTTGAATAAATGCAAAGAAGAAGGAGCTGGGTGGGGGTTGGGGGAAGGGGTGAGTGCAGTGTGGTTAGAGCCCTAGGCTTTGCACTGACTTGCTTCGGGACTTTAGACAAGCCTCTCCCCTTTCTGGACCTCCATGTCCAAAACTGTAAAGAAGACATATTGGACTCTAGCAATAGTTTAAGAATAGGGATTAAAAAAACACCTCCAAGGCCCGGTGCAGTGGCTCATGCCTGTAATTCCAGCACTTTAGGAGGCCAAGGTGGGTAGATCACCTGAGGTCAGGAATTCGAGACCAGCCTGTCCAACATGGTGAAACCCCATAGCTACTAAAATACAAAAATTACCTGGGTGTGGTGGCGGGTGCCTGTAATCCCAGCTACTTGGGAGGCTGAGGCAGGAGGATTGCTTGAACCTGGGAGGCAGAGGTTGTGGTGAGTGAGACTGTGCCATTGCACTATAGCCTGGGCGACAGAGTGAGACTCTGTCTCAAAAAACAAAAACAACAAAAAAAACCTCCCAGCTACCTCATGTGATAGTAGTTGTGCTTTTAGTACCCATTAATGGATTAAAAATCATGACAAAAATAAAAACAACTGCCAAACTTTTAAATGTGGTTGTTTTTATCAATCACAGCAGCATCTACATCTATTTGGAAAACATTCAGACTGTGTGTGAGGGATACATTGCGCCTGCAGTTTACAGACTGGTGTCACATGGTTTCCAGATGCCTTTAGCTCAGGGGCCCAGATCATCTCAGAGTCCTTCAAGTATGAGGGGCTTATGCACCTAACATGGGCCACAAGGGGTGTGCAGCTTGCACTGAGTCACACAGCACATGAATGGTGGATTCAAACTCAGTCTTTTCCAGCTTGGGTTCCCTTGGCTCAGGCAGCCTGCTGACAGCACCACTCCCCTTCAGCTTCCCTGGAAATGAGAAGCAGGGAGGCCAGAGAGCACTGAAATTGCTGAGGGTGTGGGGGCAAGGTGGATGTCAGAACGCTGACAGCTCAAAATGACATGGAACATACTTCAGATGCCTTGTGTGTGGTTTAGGAGCGGCTGGAATTACACCCCCAGGGCTGAGCTAGCATTGTTGGAGCCAGAGCTGAGCCTGGACCTTGCTGAAGCAAGGCCCACATGGGGGTTCTCAGCCCAGGGACAGAGAGCTAAGCAGAGGCACTGAGGGCAGGAGGCAGATTCCTAGCTGGAAGCCAACACAGGGACCTTTTACCTTTCCAGACAGGTGTGGTCATTCATTCACTCATTCATTCAGTAAGGTAGTCAGTCAGACATTCAACAAATGCTCACTGAGCCATGCACCTCTGTAGCCTATCATAGGGTCCAAGGAGGAATTGCTCCCATTCTGCTGAGGGAGGCAGGCACAGAGCATGTGATCTAGTCTCTCTGGGTATGGTTAGGCCAGAGGTGCCAGCGGGCGTTTTGCCTGGAGAAGGAGCAAGGAATTGGGAAATGTTTTCCAGCAGATGAAACGGTTATCTTCTGTGAGTGGTTCTCAAGGGACAAGCAGGAGTGCTCTAGGCAGGTCAGGGGAGAAAGGGCCCTCCTGGGAGAGGGACCAGTGGGAGAAGTGATAATTCTCTCTCTACCTTTGAATGGGAAAACTCTCTGGGTTTTTGTTTGCTTATTTGACAGTGTGGAAATGAAGTTTTTCAGAAGGAAAGATGAGACTTGTTGCTATAAAGGTCTTGGAGATGGAGGGGCTGCTTAGATAAATACATGAGACGGTATTTGTATCTAAAGCTGGCCAGTCTGGTTGTTGTGATTTTGATTAGCAAAAATGCACAGTGGTAGGGGATTTAGCACTTATTTGGCTCAGTATAGAATGTGTGTGTTGCGAGGAATCAGGGCACAGGAAGAACAGTGAGAAATGAGGAAGGAGGGATCCAGTGGCCAGGCATGTGCTGCCTGCCAGCCATGCTGATGACGGGGCCTGAGCCCTGAGAGCCACTCGAGGTGTTTAAGCAGGGGGCCCAGGTGAGGCATCGCACTAGCTGCTGAGTGGAGAAGGAATCCGAGGAGGAGGCAAAGAGACCAGCCAGGAGGCTGCTGCAGTCTGCAGTGAAGAACTGATGCTGGCCTGAATAACTGAGAAAGCAGAGCAAGAGAAGAGAATGGATTCGACAGGTCTTAGTGACCGGAGGTAGTTGGAAAGGGAGAAAAAGGAGAGGATGATGGCCAGTTTCTGGACTGTGTGACAGGTCCATGTTTAAGCCACCATCCAAGAGGGATGGCTGAAGGTTCTCTCTCCAACCCTGTCTGCAGAGAAGGGGAATGAAGTATCTGATGTGGCTGTGGGCCACAGCCTTGGTTCGCACCTCATCACATGGTCAGCCTTCTATCTGGTCTCTTAAGTCTCTAGCCTTGTCCCTCTTTAGCCCATGCTCTGGTAGACTGAGTGACCTAAATGAGACATCTGATCATGTCACTTCCCGGCTGGAAAATTTTCAAAGACTCCCTGTCTCTAGAAAGGTCCTAGCTCCTTGGCCCAGCACATAAAGTCGTCTCCAATCTGAGCCTGTCTGCTTTCCTGTCTCAGTCCCCTAACAGTCTACAGAAGCCACAACAACAGCTAACAGTTACACAGCCCTGATATGTACCAGGCAGTGTTCTAAGAACTTTCCACATTAACTTGCATAACTGTAAGAAAAACACTTCCCAAAAAGTCTTGCGCATCCCAGAACTGACAAGATACTCTTGCCTTCAGATCTTGCACCCGAAGTTGTCTCCACCTGGTAGACAATAAATACATATTTATTGCTCATCAACTTCTCCCAGGCATTATACTAAGTCCCAGGGATCCAAAGTTGAGTGAGACATGGTATGTGCCCTCAAAGCATACAAAGTTGAGTAGGGGACAGACACACGAAGGTACAATTATAACACCATAAGGTAAGTGCAGTGATGGTGATGTTATGGAGCCACAGAGAGTGAGGCCCTAATCCAGTTTGGGGCTCATTCATTCAGCAAGGTAGTCAGTCAGGCACTCAACAAATGCTCACTGAGCCGTGACTCTCTGCAGCCTATCATAGGGTCCAAGGAGGAATTGCTCCCATTCTGCTGAGGGAGGCAGGCTGTCTGGAGCTTTATCCCTTCTGGGATGCGTTCCCCACTTTGCCAGACAGGGTGAGGTCTCTCTTTTTCCTGCAGTCCCTACTCCACCCACACCATACACCAACCACCTTTTGTGGGGAAGTTCAGGGGCTGCTTCCTCCTGACACAGTGAAGGCAGAGAACAGTCTGACTCACCATGGGATCCAGCACCCAGGGCAGCCTGGACACAGATGCCTGGAATTGGCTGAATGAAAGAGCATGAGGAATAAGGAATGACAAAGAGGGCATCCTCCTCCTGGGTTATTCCCTGATGCTCTCTACAGAGTCAGGTCTGTACTTGCTACCTTTCCTGAGCCTGGAAAGGTAGGGCTCAGGCCCTCTGGAGCCAGGCCCTGCTGGTAAGGATGGGGCTGCAGCTGTCATTCCTAGTTTAGGAGCAGCCTGGCCAGAAAGGGCTTTGCCAGAGCGGGTTCCCAGGATGTCCCCCAGCCAGTGGGAACTGCCTGCTTCAGGCTTCTGAGGAATAAGCAGTATCCTGGGCAGCTCTAATTTTGGGGATAAGAGGAAGGAAGCCCTGCAGCAGCCTTCAGGACCTCTGCATGGCAAAAGACGGTGTTGGAGAATCTCTGAGACTTCCTTGGCTCCCCAGCCCCTTCTGCAGCCTCTGGATTCTGAGATTGGTGGAAGCTGTGATGGAAGACTTTCGAAATAAATGACTCTGGCATGGCCTCAAACTAGAGGTGTTTGAGGAACATTCCAGGAAGTCTGAGTTAACATGCTTTTTATTCCCAGAGCTCTGAAGGGCAATCATGATGGGAATTTTGGGCCAAGGATCTGAAGGGGCTTTCTGCCTCAGCCCTCTCTCCTAGGCAGAATAGTTGGGAAGCCCTGGTCCCCATCCCATGTTCCTCGCCTCAAGGTCTGTCTTAGCTAGTGGTGCCTTTGCAGATCTGGGGCTGGGGGCAGGGAGTCTTGGGGGCTAGTGCTAACAGCTTTGGACAAGGGTGGGAATTTCCACTCCTATCTAGAGTCATCAACGTTGTGTGCCCTGACCTGGGCCTTTGGCCTCCAAAGGGCAGTGAGAAGGGCGGCCCCAGGGCCAATCCCTGGCCATTAATCCCTCCTGCCAGCCCGAATATCCACCCAGTATGGTCAGACAAAGGACTGCGCAGCCCAGCCACTGTGTTCCTCCCGCCCCAGGGGCTCCACTCAGACGCTGGGCCGCCTGGAATCCAGGCCCATGAGAAAGGGGCCGCCTTCACTGGCCATCTTATGCCCGGATGCTCAGCCGCATCACGTCCGGCCCAGGGCCTGTGAAAAGAGGGCCCAGCCACGCTGAAAACACGGATTAGCCCTTGGGCCGCCCCCTGACACCGGCCTGCTCGGCTCCAGCTCCGGGAAGCAGGCCCAATGGAGGGGGCCAGACAGGCACAAAGAACTGGAAAAGTCTGGGTTCTCACCCTTTTGGCCTAGCTCCCCACCCCCACCCTTCCCAGGATTAGCATAGCCAACCACACATTCAGTTTCATTTATTGAACATGTACTATGTCCTAGGCTGCACACATTGAATGGAAAACTGAAAGTACAAGGAAACAGCACGTAGGCACGGGTGGTAATAAAAGCCACTTTTCCCTCAACCCCCTCACTCCCTGGAGGTGTGAGATGGAGGCTGTGGTGGGGGCTTCAGAGGAGCTCCATCCCTAAGGGAAAGTGGGAAAGGCAGTGTATGAGACTTTGTCATCTCTGCTCTTTGCCCGAGTCTAGGTTTAGGATGGTGTTGCACCTGGTTGAAAATATGCAGGTGCTAAAATAACTCCTCTGGCCCTGACTCTCTCCTTCCCGTTTTACTACTGATTATGCCAATTGCGTACCAGGAAAACAAAGCACCTCTTGCTAAGTGCCCCTGTGGGTCAGGTACTTTCATACATGATCTCATTTGGGTCTCATAATGCTGAGGCGGGGCATGATTGCTTCCATTATTCCGTTTAAGGAAACTGAGGTTTGAATGAGAACTGGCCCCAGGTCGCTGCTCCTGAAGCTAGATTCCTGATGCTGCAGTGGCTTGTGTTGCTTTCTTCTTTGGTGAGCTGGGCATTGTGACTGTACCGCCTTGTGTTCCATATGGCCTGCGTTCAGGCGGTAGAATGCAGGGTGGGATGGGGCTCAGTGGCTTGCGCCTGTAATCCCAGCACTTTAGGGGGCTGAGGAGAGTGGATCATGAGGCCAGGAGTTCGAGACCAGCCTGACCAATGGTCTCTCTATTTTTAGTAGAGACATGGTGAAACCCTGTCTCTACTAGAAATACAAAAATTAGCCGGGCGTGGTGGTGGGCACCTGTAGTCCCAGCTACTTAGGGGGCTGAGGCAGGAGAAACATTTGAACCTGGGAATTGGAAGTTGCAGTGAGCCAAGCTTGCACTGCTGCACTCCAGCCTGGGTGACACAGTGAGACTATGTCTCAAAAAAAAAAAAAAAGAGCCGGGCGCGGTGGCTCACGCCTGTAATCCCAGCACTTTGGGAGGCCGAGGCGGGTGGATCACAAGGTCAAGAGATCGAGACCATCCTGGTCAACATGGTGAAACCCCGTCTCTACTAAAACTACAAAAAAATTAGCTGGGCATGGTGGCGCGTGTCTGTAGTCCCAGCTACTCAGGAGGCTGAGGCAGGAGAATTGCCTGAACTCAGGAGGCAGAGGTTGCGGTGAGCCGAGATCGTGCCATTGCACTCCAGCCTGGGTAACAAGAGCAAAACTCCGTCTCAAAAAAAAAAAAAAAAAAAAAAAAAAAAAAAAAAAAAAAAAAAAAAAAGATGCAGGCTGGTGGGGAGGTTGAAGAGGGTTCTGAGTCAGGACCTGCTAGAATATAAACTGAGCTGATTCTTCACTATTGTGGGTTAGAGATTGTCTCTAGATCTCCAAGTGTTATCTCCTTCCTCTCTGCTTCCACAGCCCCTCTGCCCACCTCTCTCATAGCTGGCAGTTGTCTGTCTCTCCACCAGATTTTGAGTCTTCATTTCTGTCTTGCGTGGAACACTCGCAAAGGGACTGGTCCAGAAGTGCTTGGTAAGTGATGAAGGCTGAACGGAGGCTAGGAGAACTGAAGGAGGGATGGATCTAGGATCCATGTGGAATAGACAGTACTTGGGAGTTGCCTGAATGTGGAGAGTGACTGGGGAGGGAGGAGCCCAAGATGATGACAACCACACTTTAGTCTGGTGTTGGTGGGACAGAGAGGGGAGAGGTCCATTTGCTGAGGTATGGAATGCTGTAAGGAGAGCTGGCCAGGGCTGAAGAATGTACTGGGTAGAGGAAGAGATGCATTTCATTAGGACATTTGGGTGTGAGATGACTTGAAATATCCACGTGGTTATACCCAAGTGGCACTGGATATACTGAGCAGGAGGTGAGGAGAGAAGCTAAGAATCGACTTTGGCAGCTAAAGTTGTGGAAGCTGGAAATACTCTTAACTATTAATCTCTAATGTCTTAGCTCAGCTTTAAAGGATGGCATTCTTAGAAGAGTGGGGTGCTACAGCTTTGAACTTCACATTTAATTCCAGCTCTACCACTTACTACTAGCTGTGTGAAGTCAGGGAAACCACTTAACCTCTCAGAACCTTAGTTTCCTCATTTGCAAAATAGGAATAATAACAGTACTCACCTCACAGGGTGCCCAAACTTAAGTGCAATAATGTACATAAAGTGTTTACCAAATACAAAATGCTCAGTAATGGTGGCTGTGATGTCATCAGCTGAGATTGGAGCTGAGAGAGGGGCCCTTGAGCTCCATGCTTTGAGTTTGGATTTTGAGCTGGATTTTGAGTTTGGAATTAACAGGCCTGCTATAACTAGCTTTGGTCACCTATACCTGGGGACACCTATACCTGGGCTCAGGGACTAGGGTGGGGCAAGTGAGACACCCAGGGTCCCCAATTTAAGGAGGCCCTGGCTTTCAAGTGCTGACTGTCCCTGCAAGACTCTGAGATTGAGCTCTCCTCAAACTCAGCACCTCAGGCACCTCTGGGCTTACTTTCCTTCCAGCCCTGCTCCACGTCTAAGTCTGTTGATCTACCTGTCCCCAGGACGAGACACTTTAAGACAAGGCTCCTTCACCCTGTGGTTCCCTTGCAGCTGGGGATGGTTCTCTGCTGTCTCTTTGGAGAAGAGGTTTCCCAAAATAGGCTGGGTGCTGCATCCCTCTGGATGGTAGTTGTGGGTGGAATTTCCCAGACTGAGTTTTTAACAAAAACTGCCAAAGACCCCCTATCCCCTGTGAGATGTGAGTGTGGTGTTTCTGGGTCAGAAATGTGGCTCCTTAAGACTCACAGTCTGTGGAAGCCTGCATTTTGTACTGTGTGTGTGTGTGTGTGTGTGTGTGTGTGTCTGTGTGTGAAGAGAAGCTGTTTTTTCCAACAGGAGGGGTGTGGAGAGGAGGCAGCCAGAAGGGCAACTCCAAGTTGTGGACTTCCTGTGGGCTCTTGATTTAAAGAGGTCGCACCGCTTTTCACAATTTTGTTTTTTCAAAGAATGATCTCAAGGCCTGGAGGGAGGGCAGGACAGGGGTATGGCGGAGGTGGGTGGCAGAGAGGCGAGATGGTGACCCTGATCTGGAGCAGCCAAACATCCTCCCAGAGACAAAATCGGCCTGGCTTCGCCTGCCCTGCTGCTTCATTACCTAGGCCCAGGTTCCCTAATATCTGCAAGTGGGCCTGACGCCTCCCAATCAGGACAGTGAGGGCTGGCAAGGCGGCCTTCATCTCTGTCCCAGCTGGGGATGGAAGGACCAGGAGGAAGACGTGAGGAGGAGCAAAATGGGGAGGGGGCTGGGAGAGTGAATGGGTGGATTTGTGATTGGGAATGATCCAAAGGAGAGGGGGTTGAGGGAGGGGTGGAAAGGGAAGGGGGCTGACCAATACAGTGGGATGGGGCCAGGGCCAGGGCTGACCTAACCCAGATGGGGAAGGGGTGACTGGGTCTGGGAAAAACGGATCCAAAGGCAGAGAGGGAGGGGCGAAATGGAGGAAGGTACCGTGAACAGAGTAAGGGGGCTGGGAGAGGAAATTAGAGGGGAGGTGCTGGCTAGCAGGGAAGGCCTGAGCTCTCTCCCCTCGCGGTGGTGCGGAGTGGTGGGGGGAGGGAAAGGGCCGTGTTCATATATAAAGCGGCTCGGCGGCCCCTGCCGTCCCGGAGCCGCGCGGGCAGGGGCTGCCGGAGCCTATGGCGGGGCGTAGCGACATGGATCCGCCCGCCGCTTTCTCGGGCTTCCCCGTCCTGCCCGCGGTCGCGCCGTCGGGGCCGCCGCCGTCGCCGCTCGCAGGAGCTGAGCCGGGTCGGGAGCCCGAGGAGGCTGCGGCGGGCCGCGGGGAGGCGGCCCCCACGCCAGTGCCGGGCCCGGGGCGGCGGCGGCGGCGGCCCCTGCAGCGCGGGAAGCCGCCCTACTCGTACATCGCGCTCATCGCCATGGCTCTGGCGCACGCCCCGGGCCGCCGCCTCACGCTGGCCGCCATCTACCGCTTCATCACCGAGCGCTTCGCTTTCTACCGCGACAGCCCGCGCAAGTGGCAGAACAGCATCCGCCACAACCTCACGCTCAACGACTGCTTCGTCAAGGTGCCCCGCGAGCCGGGCAACCCGGGCAAGGGCAACTACTGGACGCTGGACCCCGCGGCCGCCGACATGTTCGACAACGGCAGCTTCCTGCGGCGCCGCAAGCGCTTCAAGCGCGCCGAGCTGCCGGCGCACGCGGCCGCGCCGCCTGGGCCGCCGCTCCCCTTCCCCTACGCGCCCTACGCGCCCGCGCACGGCCCCGCGCTGCTGGCGCCGCCGCCCCCTGCCGGCCCGGGCCCCGCGCCGCCCGCGCGCCTGTTCAGCGTCGACAGCCTGGTCAGCCTGCAGCCCGAGCTGGGGGGACTGGGCGCCCCCGAACCGCCCTGCTGCGCTGCGCCCGACGCCGCCGCCTCAGCCTTCCCGCCCTGCGCGGCCGCCGCCTCCCCGCCGCTCTACTCGCAGGCCCCCGACCGCCTGGTGTTGCCTGCGACCCGCCCGGGCCCCGGCCCGCTGCCCGCCGAGCCCCTCCTGGCCTTGGCGGGGCCGGCAGCCGCGCTCGGCCCGCTCAGCCCGGGGGAGGCCTACCTGAGACAGCCGGGCTTCGCGTCGGGGCTGGAGCGCTACCTGTGAGCCTGCGCCCTGCGGGCAGGCACCTGTGCGCCTGTCCCCTGGGCCTGCGGCGCCGTCCGCGAGCGCCCCACCTCTGGCCGCCACCCCAGCTGGGAACACACCCTGCGCGAGTCTCGTCTTGGCTTCCTGGGCTCAGATTCCTGCTACATCCTTCTCTGTCCCCCATCCCTGGGGAGGCTGCCACCATCTCACCACGGGACCGAAGCGTCCCCTGTGACCTGCGAGCCTCTCATTTCTTCTCCCTCCACTTGTGAGCACCCCCAGCTTTGTGGCCCCCTCTCCCCCAGCGCTGTCAGTGGGTCCTTTGCCCCGGAGCTGCCCCGCCTCCAGTGAGTCCCCACCCAGGTTTCCTAGTGAGTTCCAAGCCTTTGGAAGCCAGATCTGCGATCCCAAGCCGCCTCTTCCTCCCACTGTACTTCATCAAGCTTCCCTCAGGTTTTTCCGACACGTTAGAGGTCAGACTCCTGGGCTCATGACTTACTCGCTAGCGTCCCTTCATTTCCCCACAAGTTTGCCTCCCACCTCCACTTACCGGTCTGCCCTCAGCTTCTTCCTGCGAGAGAGCCTCCCTTCCACTTAGACACTCCCGGCTGCCCTCTTCACGCCCTGAGGACGCTTCTTGGAGATTTCAGAGACAGGTAGCACCAGGGCTCCTGACTGAAAGGGGAGTTAGTGGGCCTTTATGTCTGCCCAACCCCCTGAAAACTTAGGACTTATTGGGTTATTATTTTTAACTAAAGCTGGTTTAATTAAAAAGAAAGAAACCTTTTTCTGGGCTTGGTGTGCTGGCTGGTGACTTGCGGGAGAGGTCTGGGGAGACCAGGGGAGCTTTGTTTCAGACCTTGGGTTGCCGCGTGGGGTGAACCTCCTCATCAGGCATCAATCAGAAGTTCATGAAGTGGGATTAGGAAGTGATTCTCCAGCAGGATTAGTGGCTAACACAATTTTGTTTTAAAAAGGAAGTGATTCCGCCATAGCTGTGCACATAGTAGGCCTAGTCAAATGCCATCTCCTGCATCTCAGCCCGGTAGAGACGAGATGGGCTGGGCATGTGTGTGTACACACTTGTGTGACTGTATCTGGGCAGCGGGTTGCCTGCTATCTGGGGTTATTCCCAACTCCCATGGATAAAGGAGCATGGGCCATTGATTCACTCGTCCGGTTAATGTGCTGAGCCTGTGCTAGGCACTGGGGAAATATCACTGAATGGATGGGCAAAACCCCTGCCTCATGGAGGTTGTGGGCCAGTGGGGAAGAGACATTAATCCAACCATCACTGCTCAGATAAATAAGGTAAGTAAGTGCTCTAGAGCCTTGCACTCAAAGTGTGGTCCACAGACCTACAACATCACCTGGGAGCTTGTTAGAAATGCAGAATCTGGCAGGGCATGCTGGCTCATGCCTGTAGTCCCAGCGTTTTGGGAGGCCAAGGCAGGAGGATCCGTTGAGTCCAGGAGTTCAAGACCAGCCTGGCCTAACATAATGAGACCCCATCTCAATAAATAAATAAATCTATAAATATATATATATATCTATCTATATATATATAGATAGATAGAGCTCCTTACTATAAAAAGTGAGGCCAGGCCACAGAACCACAACCCATGCCCTCTGAACTTCCGGACACTGCACTATGCCCCTTGTCTTACCTCCCTTGATGGATTGTAAGATGGGGCAGAAGGGACCTGAGCTGTTTCGTGACTGTCCCCAGCACCAAGGACAGGGCAGCACTGAGTGGAGACTCAGAGGTGTGAGGGAGGGAGTTGGCCTTTGACCCTGTCCTGCTGTCTGGTGCTGACCCAAATGCTAAGCATCAGGCTTTTCCAAGCTTCTGGGCCCCAGGGCTCCCAGTGTTGTTGAGCTTGCATTAGCGGTAGAAGATGGGGGAGGGAGTCAGTGTGTCTTGAACCCAGGGTGAGTGTGATTTGCATGCAGGATGTGCCTCTTCGATACCAGAGTTTGAAGCTCAGGGTGGTGATGGAAGGTAAGGGTGGGACAATTGGCTGCCCATAGAGGAGAAAGTATGAAAATCCAGGTTTTCAGTAGCTTTGGAGAAAAAAAGAAAAGAAAAGAAAATCCAGGAAGGCCCTCTTTGGGGATAGGGTGGTAGGTTTGCACAGTGTGTTAGGAAGTGACCTGGATAGACCCCCTCCCTCAGCTCTTGGCCCCTTTGAAAAAGTGAGGATCAGATCTGATTTGCCTGATGCACAGCAGTCCTTCACTTAACATATTTTGACTGCTTGAAGGCATGAATCCTTGCTGTCTGATACTGTGCCTGACTTACAGAATAATGACTTAGTGGATAGTACTTTGACTTAGGCACCTTCTTATCCGTTCTCACTCGAAATCCTCACAGTGACCTATGGAAAGGGCAAAAGAAGTGAAGGTGGAGCTATTTCCCCACTTGTAAATTTTGAAAACTGCCCCTCCCTAGGCCCAGTAGGTAGTGAAAGATCCAGCCTTCCGTTCTGTAGGAAGTAGAGCTTCGTAAAGATCAAAATGCAAACTTTCTTTTGCCCCAAATGGTGTTATAGCCCCTCCTTCTGCTTCAGAGCACCTGTTGATAAATTCCTTCCTAGTCCAAGAAATCCCAGAGAAGGAAAGGACCCTTGTGGCTCTCCTGAAGCCAGGAACGGCTTCCCGAGCTCTGAATTCCATTCTTGCTGCCACCCTGCAGGTCTTGGTCCCAGGATCTTGAAACACTTCGAGGACAGGTAGAAAATATCTGGAGGGAAATACTAGGAGAGTCACCCCTGAACTGAAAAATCAGATTTTTATTTTTTAAATGCTTCCTTAATTTTCCTTTGTCAGGCTGGGCGCAGTGGCTCACACCTGCAATCCCAGCACTTTGGGACGTCGAGGCAGGCAGATCACCTGAGGTCAGGAGTTCAAGACCAACCTGGCCAACATGGTGAAACCCTGTCTCTACTAAAAATACAAAAAGGAGCTGGGTGCGGTGGCACATGCCTGTAATCCCAGCTACTTGGGCGGCTGAGGCAGGAGAATCTCTTGAACCCGGGAGGCAGAGTTTACAGTGAGCCAAGATCCACCATTACACTTCAGCCTGAGCAACAGAACAAGACTCTGTTTCAAAAAAAATTAAAAAAAAAAATCGAAACAAGTACATAATCTAACAAGTCAAATAGCAATCAAAGGCTTTTAGTGGTATCTTGCACCACTCTCAGAATCTCTATTTTGTTGTATACAAGAATCTACTTTCAATTCATATTTCCTTCTCTTGAAATATAATTCCATATTTCCATGCTTATACTCCTCTCTTTTGAAACAGTAACAATTAAAACTTCCTATTATTATAGATGATCATTTACCTCTAAAATCTCTATCTCCTTCCATTCCCCCTCAAATTACCAACTTTTGGTGAAATAAAGTTTTAGCATTTACATTGTTACTATGTAAATATTGTTCTGTGATAAGCTACTAGTGTACTAAGATTATAATTCCTTTTGTGTGTGTGTGCAACTTTTTATTTTGCCTAGACTTAATAATGCCTTAATTTTTCATTTGCTCAACTTCCTTTGTACCTACAAAGGTACAAAGCTAAATCTATGGGAAGCTAAATCTTCCCATACCTTCCAGTAACGCTTTTCATGAGGTGAGGTCAAACTTACCAGGAAACCTATCACTGCTTTTGGTGGTTGTGTCTTTCCCTCTCTGGGGCATCTCTCCCAGCGCCCTCCATCCTTCACTCATTTGGACTGATGGTGCTCCAGGTCTGCTGAACAGAGCTGGAGCTAGAACTTTCCTTCACCATTACCTTGGGAATTCTGTGTCCTGTTTTGGATCTACTTCCTGATGTCCATATCTTCCCTTTTTCTTAGTTTATTCCCTTGTTTCAGTCAAGATAAAATGTTTTGGAAACTTTGCACATCTGAAATTGTCTTAGCATGAGAAGCTAGGCATGTTGTCGGTAATTTCTGAGCTAATAGGTCATTTGACAATGAAATAAATTTGAGTCAATGCTGTGCTTCTCTGTAGACTTTTTTTTTGGAGGGAATCAGAGAATGGGAGATGTTTTCTCCGGTTAGTATGCTTTACCTGCAGGGAAGCAGGGAAGGTGGGGTAGTGTTATGGAAATGAGGGGTTAGAGTTTTGGCAGGAGAACTCTTGAGATTTCCTTATAGGAGAAGGAAATCTGAGAGGAGCCCTGGGATGGTTGGCTTCCTGACTTAGGGGGACTTGGAACACAGGGAGGGTCGCTTTGGGCCCAGGATGGTGCTGAGCTGGTTTGAGGGCCTTCTGGATTCAGCTCAAGAAGGAAGCCAACATCACTCTGGCACACAGAAAATTGAGTACACAGGAAAGTGATGCCCTAGGCCGGAACACTGGCAAACATGGCAACAGAGAGGCTCCTTCAGGAGAGCCCTCCACTGTAGTGACTAGATTGGTTTTGAGAGATCCAGTGAGGGGATTTTGCATGATACAGGTTGTTGTGGTTTACTTTTAAAGGGAAATAATTCTGTGGACTTCCAGTATTGACTTTAATTTTTTTGTTATAATGTCAGTATTTGCAGGTATAAATTCCTTAGACTAGTATTTCTTAATGTGATTGTTAAAATTGTTTATAAGTTAAATTCAAACAACAATGAAATAAAAATTCAAGTTCATAACATTAGTCAAATGTAAAAGAATATATTGTGGCCAGGCGCAGTGGCTCACACCTGTAATCCCAGCACTTTGGGAGGCCGAGGCAGGCAGATCTTGAGGTCAGGAGATCGAGACCATCCTGGCTAACACAGTGAAACCCTATCTCTACTAAAAATGCAAACAATTAGCCGGGCATGGTGGCATATGCCTGTAGCCCCAGCTACTCAGGAGTTTTGCTGAAACTACATCACTTGCACAATGAATGTGGCTCTGGCTTCTCCATAGCAGGTTTTCCGGGTTTGTCATTCCTTGGGCCATGTGATGACTAAAGTCACCATTTTAAATTTTAATTTAATTTATTTTTTGAGACAGGGTCTCACTCTGCCACCAGGGTGGAGTGGAGTTGTGCAACCATACTACACTGCAGGCTTGACTTCCTGGGTTCAATCGATTCTCCTGCCTCAGCCTCTCGAGTAGCTGGGACTACAGGCATGCACTAGCATGCTGGTTAACACCATTTTTTTTTCTTTTGAATGAACTGCAGGCATTCCTTCATGTAGCAGGCCATGATACCAGTGGGCCCAAACACAGCATGCATTTATAAAATCTACATTTTTTTTTTTTTGCCTCATCTCAAGACTAAAGTAGCACTACCTGATAACAAATGCAAATAAGGGCCGGGCATGGTGGCTCACGCCTGTAATCCCAGCACTTTGGGAGGCTGAGGTAGATCACGAGCTCAGGAGATGGAGACCAACTGGCTAACATGGTGAACCCCTATCTCTACTAAAAACACAAAAAGTTAGCTAGGCGTGGTGGCACGCACCTGTAGTCCCAGCTACTTGGGAGGCAGAAGAATCACTTGAACCCAGGAGGCAGAGGTTGCAGTGAGCCGAGATTGCACCACTGTACTTCAGCCTGGGCAACAGAGCAAGGCTCTGTCTGAAAAAAGACTTTAAGTATCAGGTATCTCTTATAAAGAAGTCACCCATGTGATCCAGAATATGCTTATATAAGTGTGCTTACTATTGTGAAAAAAACAACATTAAAAATTTTTTATAGATTCCTACATGAATAAGAATACATTCTTGGACCATACTTCAAACTGAGCAATTAAACATTTTAAGACATTTATCTAAATAAATAAGTTTTTGGTTAGAAGAAAGTTGCCATTACAGGCTATTTCTAACTTAATAAAGGTAAGAACAGTACATATTAAAACCTAAAGGATATAGCCAAACTTGTGCTCAGAGGAAATTTCATAGCCCCAAATATGCCATGGAGACAGAGTCAGAGGGGATCTGGGGTGGGGTAGGGAGATGAGTTACAAGGCTACTGCAGCATCGAGGCAGGAAACAAGGATGGTTTGATAGAGGCGAGGTGCAAGTGGAAAAAAGTAGATATGCAAAGCTATAAAAAGAATCAGCCACTGGCTAACATCATCCTAATCCACCAAGGCCAAACATTTTCCCATTTAATTGAATTCAGCCTCAGGCCAACCCTGAAAACTTGGAGTGGTCATTTGGCTGGTAGACACCCCTTGTCTGGCTTTGCTGATTTAAGGAGTAACTAATTTTGGAAGCTGCTGTTGCTCAGGCCAGTTGTCCTGGTCCTTGATGAGGTGAGGCTATGCGTTCAAGGCTAGCCTGGGCAACATAAGTACCTCTCATTCATTAAAAAAAAAAAAATAAAAGAAATTTAAAAAAGGAATAACTAATTTCAATAGACCGTTTAGCTCAGAAGTTACTGACAACATTTTCAGAGGTGGTTCCTTCACTGCTCCCACCAGAGAGCACCTAGGTTGGCCATTTTTCCCTGTGAATTCTGTCAAACCACCGAGGAACCTATTTCTTTATTTACATACACTGCTCCAGAACACATAAAAAATGAAAGTCATCCCAATTCTACCTACTATGTTATCTAATTATGTTATCAAAACTTACTAAAGAAATACACAAAATATAGCCTAATCTTACATATGAAAGGTGATGCAAAGCTCATCAAAACATCAGCAAATTGAACTTACTGTGTTACCAAAAAAATATGCAATTGTGCAGTTTATTCCTGCAATGCAAAGAAGACATTCTTAGAATGATTTGCTCCCCATTGTAGGAGCTGTACATCATCAACTTTATAGATAGATGATGAAAACCGGACTCATAAAGGTTAAGTGACTTGCCCAGGTCAAGCTGCAAAGTGACTGATCCAGGACTTGCTTCCAGGTCTGCCTGACTTCAAAGTCATTCTCCTTTCTCTCAGGAAGAAACAAGTGGAGGTGGAAACTTGACTGAAAAGCCCCAGGCACCAAATAAAATTCTTCAGTTCACCCTAATAGCCCCTTCCCCTACACCCACCCACACACACACTCACAGTCCCGATCTTGAAAGGAGCCTTTTCAAGCCATGATGCCAGGTCTTTGGTTTATTCTTTTTTCTTTTTCTTTTTCTCTGTCTTCCACTTCCTATTTCCTCTCCACACTCCTATACTCCCCTCTCTCCGCTTTCCCTCTTTCTAATCTCCTTTCTCCCGTCAGTTTTTGGAGATGAAAGCGCCACCTATTGGCCACTTCATATGCACCTGATTTGAGCAGGAAATCATTGGAATGAAGTCAAGATCCATTTTGATGCTAATTTGGGCTGACAGGGGCCTCTGGTGGCTGAAAGGGAAGCAGGGAACCCAATTGTTTCGTGTAGAAGAAGAAAACTAGCTGCAGTTCCCACCTTCTCTAGAAAGCTCTCCCAGATCTTCCATCCTCCCTGCTTCCCCTTGGCAGGATTTGGTAGTTGCTCCACTGCAAGTGAAATTGGAATGGGTGTGAGGTTGGTGGCCGTAGGTGCAGCCAATTTATTTACTCTGTAAGAGGGAGACAGAAGAAAGGGGACTGGGCTGGGGGCAGAAAACCTGGGGTCTAATCCCAGGTCAAACATTTAGGCAAGTCCTTTCCTTTCTCTGCCCTTCATAGCAATTACTGCCTCTTCCCAAGTGCCTTGATTGTGCCAGGCCCTGTTCTCTTTCCCAGCTGAGTACTCAGGGATGGATCAGACACTGTCCCTGCTCAGAGAGCTCAAATGATGGCAGATGACAATATAGTATGTAGAGTGCTTTATGAGATGAGGGGCTGCTAGGTCCCTTTAGTCACTTACCAGTTCCAGCCTCTACCTTTACTTCAGCCCCAGTCACCTCTGGAAATAGAGAATGTGCCCCATCTTCTCTGCCTGGGTAGGGACAGCCTTTGTGACCGCTAAAGCACTGTGATGATGGGTGAGGATTTTCTACCCTGTCTGACCGTGTCTTCCCTGCTCCACTATGTCCCTCACTGGGCAGCCTGGCCAGCACTGGGCATACTGCAGGTTTGGTTTGAACTGTCCTTATCTGGAGGCTGGACTTGGGGCTGAGGAGGTTGATGAGGCTTAGAGACAAGAGGCCTGGACCCTGCTTGATGGAGACATAGGCCCCACCCTGGGCATCAGTCTGTCTCCCTGAGTTATGAAGGGGCTGCGGTTTTGTGGGCTTCACAAGGGAAGGCTTCCTGGAGGTGATAGGTTGGAGTTCTGAAAGGAGGGAGGGGAGGGTCTGCTGCTCCTGCTCCTATGAAACTCCTTCTTCCTCTATCCATCCTAATCCCTGTCCAGCCAGCAGACTGAAAAAACTGACTACTTTCAAAGTGATTTAGATGGGACCAACAGAGAGAGGGAGTCAAAGACACAGGGATGGGAACAGAACAGGGGGAAAGGTGGAAAATCTGGGGTCCTAGCTAGAAGACTCAACTGCTTCCCTGTCTGATGGGCAGGCAGGTGACACTCACAGGCACCTCACATGTCTGAATTCACATCCCTTGCTTTCAACATTCATAGCCACCAACCATATTCTCAAGTTGGAGCCTATAAAACGGTTTTTATTATCCTTATGTCCCGCATACTCAACCTTATTTATTGAAATAATCCAACTGTTTCTTTTAAAGTTTTTATTTAATTGTTGAATAAGTAATACATTCACTTCACTTGGCTTTACAATTATAAAAACAATTATCCACGAAGTCTCCCATTTTTGTTTTCAATTTGTCCTAGTGGATAATCAGTTACTAGATTTTTGTTCGTCCTTCTAGATATTTTTGTTGCACACATAAACCAATACAAATATACATTATCTTTGAAAAACACAACGAGATGCATGTTTACACTGTTGTATACATCTTTATTTTTTTTTTTTCACTCAACAATGTATCTTGGCTGGGTGTGGTGGCTCATGTGTGTAATCCCAGCACTTTGGGAGGCCAAGGTGGGTAGATCACTTGAGGTCAGGAGTTTGAGACCAGACTGGCCAACAAGGTGAAACGCTGACTCTACAAAAAATACAAAATTAGCCAGGGCAACATGCCTGTAATCCCAGTTACTTGGGAGGCTGAGGCAGCAGAATAGCTTGAACCTGGGAGGTAGTGGTGGCAGTGGGCCGAGATCACATCACTGCACTCCAGCCTGGGTGACAGAGCAAGACTCCGTCTCAAAAACAAAACAAAAACAACAAACAAACAAACAAATAATGTATCTTGGAGCCTTTTCCAGATGAGTACATAAAGACTTCTACATTCTACTTGTACCGTACACTAGTCCTTTTTTTAGATGTTTCATTATTTGCTTACCCAGTCCCCTACTGATAGACATTTATGTTGTTTCCAACCTTTTGACATTCCAAACAGCACTGCAATATGACTTTGTACACTTCATACCATATGTGTGAAGGTACAGCAACAGGAGAAATCCATGGAAGTGGGTTTCTATGCAGCCCTTGCCATGGCACCAAGCCCCTGTGTGGTCACACTAGCTCCTTTCAACAGCAGTCCCCTTTTATTTCTCAAAGGGACCTTTGGTGATCATAGTCAGATTTTCACCTTCTCAAACCCCACTTCCTTCTTCTCCAGGGCCTTCCCATCAGTCTGCCACCAGAGCCCCTTCACAAGGTATCCTGGCCTCTAGATTTGGGAAGCATGGGTACTTGCCACGCCCACTCTGGGGTATGCTCTGCTCTGGCTATCAATCCATCCAGAGTGGTGGCTCCTTTTCCTTTTTAGCCCCCAAATCCTGGGCATCCATGGCAGGAGTAGGGAACCAGCTTTTTGGACCTCTACCATTCAGGCCTCCAGGCTTCCTGCCAAATGCTGCTGTCTCCCCAGCTGGTCCCCCAGTTGTGACTCCCTTCTTCTGACCATAGGATCATGCTATAAAATCTGTTCCCCTACTGTTTAAGATGTCCTATTTCATTGTCTCTAGTCCCCCAGAAATGAGTGGCCCCAGCTTTGAAGGAGGGTGTGGACGAGGGAAGATCACACAGAGCCCCTGTGAGAGGTGTTCTTGTAACTAATGGGGAGTCAAACTTCACGGCTGGAAATGAGGCCCTTGGCAGACTGGGAACCTCTGGGGTTGCCCAGATCTGTGATGTCAGCTCATGTAGCAGTTGTCACCATTTGGGGCTGACCTAGGCAGAAGATGAAGAGGAGGAACTCTGTCTGAAGGAGACATGTTCTCCTCCCCTCAAGGATGGAGACTGGGGAGAAGCAACCTCTATTCTCAGCGAACACATAGTTCTGTTGACGATCTGAGATACAACCTTTGTTCTCAACGAAGAGAGTTCTATTGATGATCTACTGATGAACTCCCTAGAATTCTATAGGGGGTCCCAGACAGAGAGAGATATGTCATACCTTTCTTTCTTCTTTCATTAATATATCCACATATCTAACATTAATTGAGCACCTACTGTGTGTCAGGCTTTGTGCCAGGCAGGAGGTAGAGTGATTAATAATGACGATGCAAAACATTTTTGAGCTCTTTCAGTTTCAGGCAGTAGGCTAAGTGCTTTATGTGCATCATCTCATTTAATCCTTACAGCAATCCAATGAGGTAGGTACAATTACTATCCCCATTTTGCAGAGGGAAAGATAAAGATGAACACACTATGAGCCCTGTTCTCAAGCAGCTCTGTCTAAAGCAGGGATCCCCAGCCTCTGGGCCACTAACTGGTACCTAGCTGGTGATCTGTTAGGAACCCAGCCACACAGCAGAAGGTCAGCTGCGGGTGAGCGAGTATTACCACCTAAGCTCCGTCTCCTGTCAGATCAGTGGCGGCATTAGATTCTCATAGGAGCATGAACTCTATCATGAACTGCGCATGTGAAGGATCTAGGGTGCGTGTTCCTTATTTTTTATTTTTGAGACTGGACTCTTGCTCTGTTCCCCAGGCTGGAGTGCAATAGTGCAATCTTAGCTCACTGCAACCTCCACCTCCTGGGTTCAAAGAATTCTCCTGCCTCAGCCTCCCAAGTAGCTGCGACTACAGACACCTGCTACCATGCCTGGCTAATTTTTTTTGTATTTTTAGTAGAGGCAGGGTTTCACGGGGTTTGCCCAGGTTGATCTCAAATTCCTGACCTCAAATGATCCACCCATCTCGGCCTCACAAAGTGTTGAGATTATCAGTGTGAGCCACTGCACCCAGCCTGTTGCATGCTCCTTAGGAGAATCTAACTAATGCCTGATGGCATGATATGAGGTGGAATGGTTTCATCCCACAACCTTCTGCCCACTACCACCTTGGTCCGTGGAAAAACTGTTTTCCATGACACTGGTCCCTGGTGCCAAAAAAGGTTGGGGACCCCGGTCTATAATAAAATCTACAGACTGAAAAACAAATAATGAAAACAGACAGAGCTAAGAGCTTTGGGAACATGGGTGGGAGTCAGGTGAGCGCAGAAGTGTTGTCAGGGAAAGCATCTCACAAACTTGATGTGTGAAATGAACTAAGAAGGACTAGGAGAAGTGAGCCATCTGCAAAGGTGAAGAGGGAAGAGCAACTCAGGTATGAGTAGAGTGCAGGAGTTGGAGGTAAGTCTGAACAAGCAGGTAGAGGCCAGGCTGCCAGGTATCCTGTGCAGACAAGCACCCTATATCCAGAAAGCGATGCAACCCTGGAAAAGCCTCAGGTTGTTGAGCAGGTAGCAGGTATCACTGGAGCCTCGTGCAAATCACACTTCCACCTTCTCCATTAACTCTGTAATCACAAGTACCAGAAGGCCTCCTGTTGATCTGGGGTCTCAGCAGTGCCCTCTGAGTGTATTAGCAGGAGAAGTTTCTCAGCTGCTCTTTCTCTTGGGTGGTGGTGGTGGATGGGGGAGGGTGGTATTTGCCAGAGTTGAATCTGTTCCCAGACCTTAGCCCTTCCCACCTGCTGATGTAAGAAATGAAGCCAAGCCCTGAAATATGGAGCCCTTCCAAGTATCTTAATCTAGGCTGAGGATGGGGGAAAGAAGGGTCTGACCTCCCAGCATGGCACTGCCCTCCCTGCCTTCCTCACTGCCCCATCCTGGAGCAGTGACACCCTCTCAGTTTCCTCTGAGGTTCCTATGCCAATTTCCCGGTTCCTATGCCAATCCTCCCCCCCCACCCCATTCACTTCTCACCCATCAAAGTGAGTTTTCTGTCAGATTACCTGTTCCCCATCCGGGTGAGATGAAGAGGACCCTGGCCTGGGAAATGGGATACTAGGGTTCTAGTGCCACCTCTGCTACCAGTTTGCTGTGTGGTTGTGAGCAAGTCATCCCTCTCTCTGGGTCTCAATTTCCCCATTGGCAAAATTAGCTTTGAAAAAATCTACAGTCCAATTTTGGAATGAATAACTTCAGTCTT
The DNA here is from genome assembly GCF_009761245.1 of Sapajus apella. NCBI lineage: Eukaryota > Metazoa > Chordata > Mammalia > Primates > Cebidae > Sapajus > Sapajus apella. The sequence continues at coordinate 19,377,101 of NW_022437002.1, forward strand.
TATTTACTGGGGGGTTGGGTGAGGTGGTTGGGCGGGAATGGGATGCCCACCATGCAACTCAAAGCACGGGTGGAGTGGATTCACGGTCTTTTTGGAGAAGGTCCAGCAGGAAGCAGGTCGGCTGTGCAGTATGGCCGGAGAATGAGCTCAGAGCAGGAAGGGGGAAGATGAACTGAACTCTCCAGAAGGCTTCTTTCTGGAGCAGGGATTTGAAACGGGGGTACAGGTTGGAAAAAAAAAAAAGGCAAACATAAGCAAAGAGTGGAGTCCGGAGGTTTTAAGTCTTTGGATAACTTTTCCAAGCGGGTGGAACGGGAGTAGGGTGAGGAAAGTGTGCTGGGTCTCAGACCTTGTCCTCTGTCTAGCTCCTGACCCTTTGCGTGGATGAGAGGTTCCTCCAGAGGTCGCTGTTCCCCAGGAATCCATCCGCACCGCCAAGCCAGAGCTCCCGCTGTTCCCCTGGCTCCGCTTCTGTGAGGCTTACACGGCTCTGCATCTGCCCAGAGGACACAGGGACCTGGCAATATTTCTGCGCCCACGAGAAGACTTACGGCCTTGCCAGTTACTCTGCCTGGGAAATAGGTCCCTATGGTTCTGCACCCTCCCTCCTGCCCTGCCCCAATTCAGGGCCTGGGAAGGGCGTCCGGTTGCTGAAGTGCCACTGTGTCAGAAGGCCGCGTGTAATTGGTAGGAAGGAAGCTGCCGCTGAAGTATTCTTGGCTATCCCACAGGGCCATCCCTGCATGAAGTCCTCCTTTTCCATGCTACAGTCACAGACCCTCAACCCAGGCGCACCCTCACACATTCTCCTTCCCCACTAGGGTCTCACTGCTGACTCCAAGCAGGTTTGCAGTCCCCGACCAGGTAGCATGGCTTCAGGCTTTGCCTGGATGATGAGCCTTCCAGGCAGTCCTGCTGGGTCCACTGTTGGACACCAAGCGTCAGGTCTGGAGGGGAAAACCGCGTGTGAGGTCTGGAGGATGCAGGACACAGGACGCAAGATAGGCCCGTCAGTCAGGGTCGCAGCCCACCATACGGAGCCACTGTTGTCCAGAGGGCAGACACGTGAGGATAGAGAAAGAGAGGCTCGGCCCAGAAGAGCGCACTTAGACCTGAGGTTCTCGCCCCCACACACCTGGAAGCGGCCCCCACTGACCCTGTCCACCTCTGCTCTCAAGAGCATGGAGCCTTCTCTACCACTCCATGAACTCTGTGGATCTTCGGAACTGGTGCTTTTCAAGCGGCGCTGTTTTCACTCTCTCCTGAGGTCGCAACCCTCTTCCCACAAACAGCAGCCGACAGGCTCCGCAGCTCACTTCGGTCGCCACCGCGGCAGTACTCGAGTGCAGGGTGCTTAAGCGAGCCCCCTACCACATAGTTCACGGTTTGGGGTGGAGGGGATGGGGCTGGGAATGGAAATGGCCAAGAGTAGTGGAAAAAGAAGATGGAAATTCGTACTTTCGAACTTTGCCTGGCAGACGTGTAGACGCTACGGCGGAGGCACCTGCTCTTGTGCCAGCGCCTGGAAGAGGGCAGGTGGGCTGCAGAGTTGAAGGTGCACACACTGGGGCCCCAGTCATTTCTGTGCATGCCAACGCGAACACATCTGAGGTCTGCCCCCGCAGGTCACAGGATCTGGAGTCTCCCGGCTTAAGTGAGCTGATCGCTCCTGAGCAGCCGAAGATCCGGGTGGAGAAAGGAAATGTACCGGCTAAGGCTAGACAGCTGTCTCATTTTGGAGCCGTAGCTCGGTCTGGAGTGGGAAGGAGGGGGCTAGCCCTAGCCTCAAAGCTTTCCCCGAGGCTGGCCAGTTTTGTGAATAAAATGAGAAGTCTGCGGGCATAGCTCCCCAGCCCAGTTCAGGCTTCCGTTTGCAGCCAGGCGCCGGCCGAGCTCGAGCAGCTGAAAAGGGCCGTGTGAGATCCTTCCATAGTGCTTCGGAACAAACTCCGCCTCCAGCCAGTGCCGCTCTCTGCCAGTATCCCAACTGACTTAATTAGATCCACATAATCGCTGGATGGCTTTTCTTTCCCAGAGCCGAAAACAGCTCGTTTATGCAAACCGTAAGGAAGAGAGGGGAGAGATGACCCGGAGGTCACTGATAGCAGCGTATTCTTCGCAAAAAAAAAAAAAAAAAAGAAAAAACACCCAGTAACTAATGGAAAACTCCAACAGGCATCCCCCTTCGCCCGACAACGCTTCCTTCCAATTGTTATGGGCTGCCGGAGGGAGATGGCTGGGTCGTGGAGCAGATGCAGAAAGAGGCCGGGCAGGACCAAAGACCCTGTAACCAAGACCCGAAGAGCCTGTGGCCTCCTGCTCTTCCGCGGCTGCAGCCAAAGGCTTCCGGGAAAGTGTGTAGGTTTTTGTGGAGGGAGGGACAGACTCATGCGGGATCGCAGGCACTGCTCCAATACGCCGAAGAGGCTGAGCCCACAGGCGAAAGAAGAAGGGATCACGGGAGAAGCAAAGAAAACGAAATAAATTCCAAATCCCACAGTTGCCCTTCTCCCAGGCCCCAGTGCACTTACTCCTGACACGGTTGAAAACAAACTGGCCCAGAACCTTGGGAGGGATAAGAAGCTACCAGAAATCCCTCTATAGAGTGGAGCTCGGTTAGGGAAACAGTTATTTGGATAAACAGAGTTCCGGGCTGGGAACCCGGACACCTAGGTCTACTCAGCTTAGGGCCCCTCAAAAGCCTGACAAGTAACATGATCTCCTGGACCTCAGTTTCCACTCCTGTAAAAAGTATGCATGGGAAGGATCTGGATTCTCCCTCCCCAACCCTGCAGAGCACAGGTTGGGGATTCTGTACTCCCTTTCCCCAGTGTAGGTCTCAGTAGCGGTGAACAGGCCAGGCAGAGGCAAGGGCTGGCTGCTGCAGCTGCTTGGTAGAACTTCTTGTCTGAAGCAGGAAATTTAGGCAGCAAATGCCCTGGCTAGTACTACCCTGATTGGAGCCTGGGGTGCCAGGGGAGTGCTGACAAGGAAGGAAGCTACCGGTTCCCATTTGCCATTTTAGAAATGAGGACATTCAGGTCGGGGCACGGTGGCTTACGCCTGTAATCCCAGCACTTCGGGAGGCCGAGACGGGCAGATCACCTGAGGTTGCAAGTTCGAGACCAGCCTGACCAACATCGAGAAATCTCATCTCTGCTAAAAGTACAAAAAATTAGCTGGGTGTGGTGGCAGGTGCCTGTAATCCTAGCTACTCAGGAGGCTGAGGCAGGAGAATTGCTTGAACCCAGGAGGTGGAGGTTGCGGTAAGCCGAGATTGCCCCATTGCACTCCAGCCTGGGCAACAAAAGTGAAACTTCGTGTCCAAAGAAAAAAAAAATTAGCTGGGTCTGGTGGTGCATGCCTGTAATCCCAGCTACTCAGGAGGCTGAGGCAGAACAGCTTGATCCTGGGAGGCGGAAGTTGCAGTGAGCAGAGATGGCGTCATGCACTCTAGCCTAAGCAACAAGAGCAAAACTGGTCTCAAAAAAAAAAAAAAAAAAAAAAAAGAAAAGAAAAGAAAGAAATGAGGACATTCAGAAGGTGAAATGGAGTAGGATGATGCCAACACTTTTTCTCTCTACTTATTTAGACACTAGCAGAGCTGAGCTGTGTTGGAATTGGTGTGTGGTCCAGTGTGGCTTATCTGTGAGTGGGGTTCTGGGTGTGTGAGACAGATATCCATGTAGTCAAGAGCAAGCTTGAGGTATGTGTAGGGTTGCCAGATAAAATAAATCTGCTAAATCTAGCAACCCTAGGTATGTGAGTTTCCTCGGACTCATGCAAGAAGCTTCTCTGCAAGACCTTTTGCCCCAGTCAGTCCGTCACCCAGTAAATTCCAATTCCAGGGCCACCAGTCCCTGTCCAATTTACTGTCCACGGTTTGAAGACTATATTTCTTTTTTCCCCCAAGGGCAGTTTATGCTGGAACAGTGCGGTAAGTGGATCCCCTTGGTCAGAAGTCCCAGAGGGGGCCCAGGCGACTTGCTCTCACAGGCCAGACCTGCCTTCCATTTTTTTCTGCCCTTAGCTTGGGAGGATGAAGAACTCTATTTTGAGGATTCTGCGAAAAGGATTGCAACCCAGCCATGTTTTATCTCCTTGCAGGAAACTGGCTGAGTTCCTCCTCCCTATCCTGGGCCTCTGTGGCTCCATCTGTGGGATGGGAGAGTTAGATTAACACCAGGCTATCCCATAGATTGGAGGCCGCTGTTAAATGAAACTGCAAAGTGCTGTCAATACCGTTTTCATAAACGGCCTAGAATATGGCTACACTGCACACATTAGTTGGGGGTTAGGTGTTACTAGTCTCATTTTTACAAAAGCAGAAGCAGAGCAAAGAAACTTGCCCACGGTGACAGAGAGGGTAAGTAGTGAAGCCAGGATTGGAACCCCAGGAGCCTGACTTAAGGTCGCTGCCCTTAACTACTATGCAGACCAGGAAACTGCGGCTCCAAAGCGGGGAAGTCACCTAATGAGGGTCGCACAGCGTTGGGACAGCGGAGGCAGCTGGGATTCCAGCCTCGCACGCCCGAGCTTTGGCCACTGTGCGGCGCTGTCGGGGCAGCAGCCCAGGCAACCGCTCAGTTCTTGCTCACTTCCAGCGCCCATCTCCCGCTCCGTGCCCCAGAGGCTGAAATGGGCCCACTCTGTATAGACGCTACTTGTTTCTGGGTCCTGGAGGCCAAGGGAGAAAGAGATCTAACAGGATGGGCAAGAACCCGGCTGGAGAGAAACAATGCAGAGGGCCAACCTCACTTGCACCAGATTCTGGAGAGATGAAGGCAACACTTGGTCGAGGTCAGGGTTCACTGAGGCGGGGTCGGGCGGGGGGCGAAGGGGGGGGTCCTGCCGCCTGTCCGTGGAGCCCAGAAGCCTGGGAGCCAGGAAGATCGGGGGCGTCCAGTCCTCGGGGCGACTGGGTCCGGGGAGAGGGGAGGGAGAAATTAAGCGGATCCCCAGACTATGAACAGACAGACACCCAGACAAATGCCGTTTCCACAGAGACTCACGAGAGTGAGAGACAGTTACAGAGACTGAGACAAACGGATGCCGACACCGAGAGGGTCGGAGAACAGGCAAACTCCGAGCGGCAGACCGGCCCGCTCCCCGGGAACGCGGCCACAGCGGCCGGCGCCCTCCCCGGCCTCCCCGCGCGGAGAGGGGTGGCGGGCCCGACCGTGGAGGGAGGAGAGGGCGCCGCCGCAATCTCACCTCTCCCAGGCCCGAGGCTGCGGGCGGCAAGTTCGCTCCTCGCGATCACTCGAACGCGTCTCCCCTCGGGCCGGAAGCCCTGCGGGCTCGGGTGGGCCCCGGCGGGCCGCACAGCGGCGGCGTGGGTCCCGGCGTCTCAGGATCGCTCTCCCACTGCGCTTCGGCCCGGGTGGCCCGGGCGCCGCCTTGAGGAGGGGACGCGTGCGGACCGCCGCCACTTCCCTGGCTGCGGCTGGCGCCCGCGCGGGCCTTAACATCCAGGGTCTGAGCGCTCTGGAGCCGGCGGCTCCAGGGAGCGCAGGGTGCGGGAGCGGCGGCGAAGACGAGGGCCAGCCTCGGGCCACTGGAGCCCAGCTCCCGCGGCGGCGGCGGCGGTTGGCTCCCGCCGGGCCCCTCAGCAGAGGCGCTACGCCCGCCCCTGCCGCCTCGTCCCACCCCGCCCAGGGAGCTCCGCCCTAGCCCGTGGCTCTTCCGCCTTAGGCAGCCGCTAGGCGGGAGGGACAATCCCCCACCCCCGACTGCCACCCCGAGGGGACTAGGGGCCGAGGCCCGCCCAGGTAAGGCAAGGCCTCAGCTCCTTCCGCCGCGCTCTGGCGGCGGGTCCCGGCTCGGGCTCCCGGGGTAGCGGCGGGGGCCGCCGGCGGGGCGTGCCCTGGAAGGTGAGCGCGGCCGAGCTGGGCCGCCAGGGGGCGCTGCGGAGCCAGGGGCTCGCTGCCCGCCTCAGTCCTCCGCCCCCACCCCGCCCGCGCGCAAAACACACTCGCCCTAGAGGCAGCGCGGCCGAGCCGGAGCCACTGCCGGAGCGGAGCCGGAGAGTGGCGGCGGCAGCGGCGGCAGCGGCACCATGACCCTGGGCAGCTGCTGCTGCGAGATCATGTCCTCCGAGAGCTCCCCGGCCGCGCTGTCCGAGGCGGACGCAGACATAGACGTGGTGGGCGGCGGCAGCGGCGGGGGGGAACTCCCAGCCCGCTCCGGGCCCCGCGCCCCCCGGGACGTGCTCCCCCACGGCCACGAGCCTCCCCCGGAGGAAGCCGAGGCAGACGTAGCCGAGGACGAGGAGGAGTCGGGTGGCTGCTCGGACGGCGAGCCCCGCGCTCTGGCTCCTCGGGGGGCGGCGGCCGCAGCGGGGAGCCCAGGGCCAGGCGCGGCGGCGGCCCGCGGTGCAGTGGGGCCCGGGCCGGGACCGCCGTCGGGGGGCGCGGCGACGCGGAGCCCGCTGGTGAAGCCGCCCTACTCGTATATCGCGCTCATCACCATGGCCATTCTGCAGAGCCCCAAGAAGCGGCTGACGCTGAGCGAGATCTGCGAGTTCATCAGCGGCCGCTTCCCCTACTACCGGGAGAAGTTCCCCGCCTGGCAGAACAGCATCCGCCACAACCTCTCGCTCAACGACTGCTTCGTCAAGATCCCCCGTGAGCCGGGTAACCCCGGCAAGGGCAACTACTGGACGCTGGACCCGGAGTCGGCCGACATGTTCGACAACGGCAGCTTCCTGCGGCGCCGCAAGCGCTTCAAGCGGCAGCCTCTGCCGCCGCCGCACCCACACCCGCACCCTCATCCGGAGCTGCTGCTGCGTGGCGGGGCCGCGGCGGCGGGGGACCCGGGCGCCTTCCTGCCCGGCTTCGCTGCCTATGGCGCCTACGGCTACGGCTACGGGCTGGCTCTGCCGGCCTATGGCGCACCCCCGCCAGGGCCGGCCCCGCATCCGCACCCACACCCGCACGCCTTCGCCTTCGCCGCGGCAGCCGCCGCCGCTCCTTGCCAGCTCTCGGTTCCCCCAGGCCGCGGCGCCGCACCTCCAACCGGACCTCCGACGGCCTCAGTGTTCGCGGGCGCGGCATCGGCCCCAGCTCCTGCGCCCGCCTCAGGCTCGGGCCCGGGCCCTGCCGGCCTGCCGGCCTTCCTAGGCGCGGAGCTGGGCTGCGCCAAAGCCTTCTACCCCGCGTCCCTGAGCCCTCCCGCAGCCGGTACCGCGGCGGGTCTGTCCACCGCACTCCTGCGCCAGGGCCTCAAGACGGACTCGGGCGGTGGTGCGGGCGGCGGGGGCGCCGGGGCAGGGCAGAGGCCTTCCTTCTCTATAGACCACATCATGGGCCACAGTGGCGGCGGGGCAGCACCCCCGGGCACCGGTGAGGGCTCTCCGGGACCGCCATTCGCGGCAGCCGCGGGTCCTGGGGGCCAAGCCCAGGTCTTGGCCATGCTGACTGCTCCGGCCCTGGCTCCCGTGGCTGGCCACATTCGCCTCTCGCATCCCGGGGACGCGCTCCTGTCCTCAGGGTCCCCGTTTGCTAGCAAAGTCGCCGGCCTCAGTGGCTGCCACTTCTGACCGCAGCAGGCCCAGGGCCTGTTAGGTCCGCACTCCTCAGCCTCTCCCAGGAGCTCTTGCGGTCCCAGCGGAACTCAGGGAGTCTATTTATGAAGTCTCCAGACCTTGGACCGGCACGCGTGACTCGGCACTTCATGCTCCACGCACAGAATCTCGCAGATAGTTGGGATTAAGTGGGCTCTGTCGCTCAGGGCGACAGGCCCGGGGCTACGCGTCGCAGCCAAAATCCTTAACCATTTGAGAAATAAAAGCTGGGGCGGGTGGGGGCTTCGTTTTTTCCCTGCCTCTCGGAGAGAAATCATTCCCGGAGAGATGCCTGGCCAGGCCCCACGGATCTGCCAGAAACACCAACAGAGGGTCTCCCTTTCTGCCTCTCCCCACTCACTTCATCCCCAACGTTGAGACCCTGCTTGTCCAACATTATAATTTAAAGACATCTATTATCTGCTTTGTGCTTAAAAGAAAAATTCAACCTTTTTTTTTTTTTTTTTTTGTTCTCCAAGGAAGTTCATTTCCTGTGAAGCCTAAATCAGTGTCTACGCAGGCGGAGCTGAATGGAGAGGTGAAGCAGGGGTCTTTATATTCCCTGCAGAAACCCTGAATCCCACTCCACTGAGGAAAACCCTTTCTCTTTTGTGTTTGGGAGTTTTTAAAGGAATTTCTTTCCCGTGGCTGGCTGGGTCCAGCCATCCCGGGCCAGCAGCCCTGTCAGTGTTCCACCCTGTCCCAGGCCCTGTGATATTTATTGTGGCAAAAGGCAATGAGGTTGGGTGGAAGAGAGGGGTCTGGGCCCGGGACTGGAGAGGCAGGGGTGGAGTGGGCAGGGCACACTCTGTGGCAGGGGGTCCTGTAATTTTGTGTAAATATCTGTACAGCGGGCTGCTCTCAGCGTTCTCTGTCCACTGGGTGTGCATTGATTTAGACTTCTCCACTGTGGGGAAACTCTGTGAAATCGTCTGATGGTCTGTGTGGAAGAAAAGAAAAATCTGTCTACCCCTATTCCCCATTGGTGTCAATTGAATAAATGTATGTGAACTTCAGCAGTCACCAGCTCTCTCTGCTTGCCTGCACTCCCTTGCCCCGATGGGGCTCTCCCAGAAGACCCTTAGCTCCTCAGCAGAGGGGGTGTGAGGAAAGGCCCCTGGGCAGCCCAAGCAGGCAGAGGAGGGCTGAGCTTATAGGAAGCAAGGGACACTTTGGTCTTGGCCTTCAGCTGTGAATGAGGCCAGATCTCTGGGAAGCCTGTGGCCCCTTCGGCACTTTCATTTTCGTTCTAGTCCTTAGAAGGTTTTTGCCTGGAGTTTTGCCTGGGGTGGTGTTTCAAATGCACCTGAGGATTCTCATGCCCTTCTAGTTTGGACATTAGCACAGCCTGGGCAGATATGGGTGCTAAGTGCTTGTGAACACTCTACCCACTAAGTACAGTTTAAGGTGAATACGTCTGGTGATGCATACTCCGTATGCCTCTGTTTTTGAGTGTGGGGCTTTTGTGGAACTTATGATACGTTTTTGTGTTAGGGTGGGCACAGCTCCTTGCTTTTTGTCTTAGTGTGTGTGTGTGAAATACATCTCAGAATATATGCATTTTTATTTCTATGTATGTTGGTGAATATGTCTTTGTGTGTGTTTGTGATTCTCAGTCGCTGTCTTTCTGTCTGCGGAGAGAGAGGTTTCTCCCTTGTGGCTGTAGGGCTTTGTCTGGAATCCCCTCTCCCCCTACCATTCCCAACACATGTAACAGAGTGAAAGGCTTGAACTGGGGACTGTGGAACCTTTCTTTCCTCCAGCTAGAGCTGAGCACTATGAACTGAATGATACAGTCAGTGGGTTTCACTCAAGGTAAAACTTCCCATTCCTTCAGCTAGACTCAGCTGGAAGCTACTGCCTGAGTGCAAATCCACTGGTCTGGTTAGAGTCTTCCATAAACCTACTGAGTCTCTCAGCTCTCTGCTTGTGCCCAGGACTCCCAGTGGCCAGACTTGTCAGGGTGTTGAGTGAGAGGTGATGCTTTGAGTTAGGCAAAGATGATTGCTTAGCTCTTTTCTCTGTATATTCTAGTGAGATTATAGGAGAGGAGAAACAGAAGTGCAGGAAGAGGCAGTGTAGCCTTCACAGAAAACAGACACATGTTGAGGGCAAGGGTTGGGAGATGAAGTGACAGACCGAGAAGGAAGAAGACAGGGTCAGAGACCCAGATGCAGAGAACTTGAGTGGGGTGAGCGACACAGGCCTCTTCAGCTAGGTTCCCTGCCTCTGGCAATAGTAGGAAAGAAGGAGGAGGAGGAAGACTGAGATTACTATAGGAAGAGTGTCAAAATCAGAATTAGAGTGGGAAGAACACACCAGAGCTGGGAAGGGTTGTTTGGGATTCCCAAGTGTCTCACGACTTTCACCAATGGAGGAGGGACGAGGCTCAAGGTGCATATAGTACATGCAGTCCCTCTGCCAGAGGCAAGGCACCCCTCTCCTTGTTGAGAGACTGTGGGAGTGGAGGGAGGTTGAATGCAGTGGGCCACCTTCCCACCATTTTATCAAATGGTCCAGGTGAAGTAAGGTTGGGTTCAATGGTATAAAGGGAGAAACAACTGCTGATGCTGGGATGATGGTCTCTGGCTGGTTGCTCCGTTTACTTCCATTTCTTTGAGGTTGATTTCGTTTCTTTTCTCTGGAGAAAGGGTGACTGTGACTGAAGAAACATGAACGCACACGAGTGTGTGTGTGTGTGTGCGCGCGCGTGCGCGCGCACGTGCCCACACACTCAATAAAGCACTTTGTAGCTATGTGATCTCATTTACCATGAATATGTGACTCCTAGATATTAGATTGGAGCTTTACATAAAAGATTTATCAATTGTGTAAATATCTGTACTGCGGGTTGTTTAGAGGAGAAAATTAAGTCAGTTATGTCTGATGGTGGATAGTGAGATACTTCCTATTTATAGGAGACGCAACAAACCTGTGTGTGTCTGTGTGTGTGTGTGTGTGTGTGTGTGTGACAGAATTTATCTGAGCATATTGCTTGGTGTCTATGTGTATTGGAGGATCCATATCAGGAAAAGGTAGAAAAAAGAAGACTGGGAATAAGAGTGAGATGTACCCTTATAGGGCTTCTTGGGATCTTGGAGCCCCAAACTCATGACTCAGGCCCCAGTTTCTCAGTGGGCCAAGAAGGGTAGACCTGAGCAAGAGAAGATTGTGGTCTGAGGACTGAGAGTCAGAAGCCACTGATGCCCAACTGGCCTTGAAAAATACCCAGAAAGGGAAATGCTGCGGGAGTCCCAAGGCTGGAGATGCCGAAGGCAGAGAAGAAGGGAGGGTATTTAGAGTTCCGGGCTCCTTTAGGTTGTCTTTGTGGGGAACCTGTTAGGAGCTGGGAAGGGCCCATTTGGGAGCTGGATTTCAAGGCAAAGGATGAGGGAGTTTCAGGATTTCTATGGTAGAATCCTCCTGGCTGTTTTTTTCTTTCTCCTGACTGGAAGGGCTTAATCAGTGACTCCCTCCCAACCTATGGGTGCATAGGGTGGGTGTTCAGTTTAAGAAGGCTCACTTAGGCCTCCTGGGAGGAGAAACAGGCTATCCCATCTGGAGCAGCTCCTGTAGGTTCTCTCCGTGCTTGGGTGGAGGCAGCTGAGGTTCTGCTGCCCTGCAGGCCCCAACAATCGGTGACAATAATAAGAAAATATCCAGGGCATACCTTCATCTCTCGAAGGTGAGAAAAAAAAGAAGGTAAGAAATCGGCCTGGGGTTCAGAGAGTGCTGCTGAGAGCGGGCAGTTTAAAGGGGAAGAAAATTGGCGAATTTCACTGGTCAATTTCACTTCATTTCGTTCAATTTCGTTCAATTTCATTCCTTTTCATCCAGCGCCCGGAGGCCCGAGGCCACAAGGAAGGGGAGGGGGTCTTTCCGGGCGAATTTCCCTCAGCTTGTAGATTTACTTTCTAGGGCTGTGAAGAACAGCCTTGATTCTGAAACTTTGACATACGTTTTTCAGCCGCCGCGAAGAGCAGACATTTTATTTTATTGAAAGGTATTTGGTTTGGGTGATCGAAGCACATCGGTGAGCCTCTCCGCACTTCTCTCTTGCAGCCCAATTAAAGCGGTTAATTCTTTTCACCGCTATTCCTCCCATCTTTCTTTCTTTCTTTCTCCTGGGGCTCCTTGGACCACCCAGGAGCTGGAGTTGAGGTGGGGGCGGACACTTCCCTTCCATATCCAATTTGTTCTCGCCACAGCGGGCGCGTCTTCGTGCTTACAAAGCGCTTTTCCCCTGATGACTTTTTTCCCCTTTTCAAAAACACTTCTTTCTCCCCGCTTCAACTAGCAACCCTCCCCAGGCCCACCCCTCCTCCCTCCGCTCCGGTTTATTTAAACTTCGCCTCCTCCAGCGCCGCCGCAGCGCGCACTTAATGAAGTTGAAGGCTCGGTGAGCCAGGGTGAAGAGGGTTTGGAATCTGTTGAAAGGGGCGTTTTGTGACACTGATTGGGGCGGGGGCGGGAGCAGTCGCGGACAATGACCGACCAGGCGGGTTTTCCTGCGCACAGGGTCAGGCGAATAAAGGCGCCGACGCTGTTTAAACGAGGGACCCTGCAAGAGAAAGGGAGAAAAGATTTTGAATGTGGAGCGTGCCTCGTAAGATTTCTTGCTTAGGGGGAGTTGGGAGGAGGCAACTCGCCTACAGTCTTTACGGACCGAATTCGTAGTTTATTTCGAACCCTACGCATGACGCTATAAAGAGAAGCGGGGCGAGTTTGGGTTTGCGCCTAACTTAATTCCGATAAGTGGTTCAAAAAGTTGTCTAGGCTGGGACCTGGGGAGGCATTCAGGAGGGCCAACCAGGACGATGACATCCAGCCCACATTTGTCTCTGGGGCTGGCGCTCTGAGGTTTCTGGAGAAACGCTGAAGGAAAACTAAAGATGGGCAGTGGTCGGACAGGATAACTCATCCTCCTAAAGCGTTTGTGAGCAAAACAAATGTTGATTGGATTTTTTGGAGAGGAATTACTCTGTTCTTTAAGGTCGGCGCAGACACGTACCAACAGAGAACCTGTAGACAGGACGGAGGTTCCCAGCTCCGGTTTCGGGAACGGATTTTTCCGTGGGCTAGTGGGCGCGGCGCGGCGCTGGGCGGAGCGGGAACCGCCTCCTTCCGTAGCGGAGCAAGAGCTGCCGCCCTAGGCTGCGGCTGCTCAGGCGGCGCCCGGAGGCTTTGGACTGCTAGGGAAGGAAGGCGGTTTCCTTTCCTCCGCAGCGACCCGGAGCTGGACTCTGCACCGACACCTCCTGGGTTGTTTGTGGCGCTCCCTTCGCTCTCAGCCTGGAGTCCTGGGTCCCTGCGGAGCTCTGCCTTTTCGCTCCACGCGGACTCCGAGCAAGCGGACGTCGTTCGCTGTCCGCGATGTTGCATTTCTCCCGCCGCAGGGGTCTCGGCCCTGCGCCTTCCTCCCGGCACGCCAGCCTCCTGGCAGAAATTTTGTAGTCTGGTAGAAGGTAACCGAGTCCTAGGCTTTACTGCCCCTCCACTCTCTGCTCGGTTATTTAAGAGACATGCAGCTCCCGAGGGGTTTTCATCAGACCCCGCAAGTGCGCTCGGCTGGGAAGGATGCGCTCTGATGCTGCTACACGGGTTCCGCGCGTTTCACGGGAATCCCGGGCCTTCGAGATCTGTGCTCGGTTCTCCAGGTGTTGGAAAGCTGTCTCAGGCTTCTCTCACTTCTGGGGCATTTCCATCTACGCAGGCAGGAGGATCTTTGGAATTGCGGTTGCATGGATATTAGTTGTGGAAAGGGCGAATCATTAGGGGAACAAAAAATTCAAATCCGCCCCTTAGATTCATAAAAATCACTGCAGACGTGAAAAGTGTATTTCGAGTTATCTGTGTAGACACTGCCAGTGTGTTTGTGGTGGCGGAGGGTGGGGGAAGCGCCGAGGGTACAGGAGTGGACTTTATTGTTCGGATTAACTCACCGGTGCTTACAGAGGACCCTCGATTCGCACCTCCCTCCCCCAGCAGGTGTCTGTGCAGTTTGGACTCCTAGGCTTAGATGCCCCATCTTATTCAGATGCAAGTGTTTTGGGCTTCGGGTTGGGTGTGGGGAGTCCACCTCCACACCCCTACCCCGGCCCACGCCTTCCTTCCCCAACGCCTCTTCTGTCTCAACTTTGAGTTGCATGCAAATCTTTTTAGGATAGGTCTCGCTTCCGCAACAGTCACCTTAGTCAAAGAAGGCAACTAGTGAGGCTATCGCATAAATTAGCCTCGAACCCAGACGGCAGGAATTTGGGGTTCTGAGGATAGCGCGGCTCTTAATTTCCGCTTTGGAGTGGAACCTACCTGGCGGGGGTTACACAACAGATCAGTTTGTGCAGCTGGGAAGATGAGCCCTGGATCTGAACAGTATGAGGATATGTATCCTAAGGCTGACTTTGGCCCCAGTTCACTAGATCTCGGCCACTGCAGCCAGCTATGATTTGTAGAGCCCGAAGGTGGGCAGGAGGATCGCAGATCAAGGATCAAGCAAGGACCGATTGTGAGTGTTTGCAAGCCCATGGGTCTTGAAATGTGACAGCAGACAAACTACGAAGCCTTTCCGGTTCCGAAGAGCCAGGTGGCCTCTCCAACCCCTGATCTGAACACCCCTCACCTTGGTCCTTCTGCTGACCATCTAAAAAGTGTAAGGCAGTGTCAGGGCTCAGTGTGTGACCAGGAACGGTTTTCCTGTTTGAGGAATTACCTGGTAATGCTCAAACACAGGCGAATTAATTTGCCCCCAACTCTGGAGATCTTTTCCCCTCCCGTCTGGCTCCTTCTTTCCTTCCTTAAATATTTACTGAGCACCTACTGTGTGCTGGGCATTGTCCTGGAGGTACAAGCAGTGAACTTCTGCCTGTCATCATTACAAGCAATCTAACTTGGTAGTTGAGAAACCAAAGAAACATATAGAGACCGATTATCACCGTATTTGAAGTAAAAAATTTTTGGGGGTTTAAGGGTTTTTTTTTGCTTTATCATGATGGGTTTTAAGGGTTAAGTATCTTTTTGCTTTATTATGATGGCTCCAGGTATCACAGCCCATAGATGTGAGCCTTCTAGGTGTTTGGGGTCTGTGACTGTGTTTGTGCTTGTGTTTGAGAGGGTATGGGTATGTATCAGAGTGTTCAGGAGAATGTGCTTACGGGTGAATATTGGTTAATGTGTAGTGCTAAGGTATACTTGTGACATATCAGTATGAGTCTGTGAGTGCGGTGAGTCTCCCTTGCTGTCTTGGGCAGAGGCTGGAGAAATGTGAGTGAAGAGGATTGGAGTGGAAGGGTTAGGAATGGGTCTTGCCTGAGTTCCCAGCCTCTTGCCCTGTTCCTTAGCGAAGATTAGGACCTATCCTCCTTCCAGCTTCCTTCCCCACTGCAGACAAAGATGGGAACAGGTAGCGCAAAGTGAAGGTGCTAATGGACTGCAGTGAGGGTCAGCGGTGGAGCAGTCTGCTCTCTTCCTGAGGTTCTTACCTCTTGCCTTTCTCGCTAGGTCCGGCCCCTGAAGCCTGCCTTGGGGTCAGGATCCAGGTTGTTCCAGAGTAGCTGAAAGGCTCCATTGTGTGGCCTCGGACCTGTTCTCTGGCCTGGTGCTGCTAGTCCCCTCCCCTCTATACAGTGCAGAGGGTCTTGGCTACTGGTCCTAGGTGGCTGTGGAGTTTTCCCTTGCATTGTCAGAAAACCATCCTCTTACATCAAGAAGGCAGGTGCAGACTATGGAGCCTGAAACACCAGAGCTTGCAGGGTCTCCAAGGCTAACATTGTATGGGAAACTGGTCTAGAGGGGGTGAGCGGTGGCATTTGCTCAGAGTTGCTTAGCAAGATTCTGGAAATAAAGTTGGACTCTGCAGCATCTATGCACTAACATAGACAATTAACACAGACAAATAACATAGACAATAAACACCAGTCCGGATATTTTCCTTTTAGTTTTAGTTGATGCATAATAATTGTAGCAAATAATTTACTGCAATTATTAGAATCCCACAAATAGGGGATTTGTATACAATTAAATCCCCTATTTGTGGGATGCAGAATGATATTTGATACATGCATACAATATGTAGTGATCAAATAAGGGTAATTAGCATAACTCTCACCTCAAACATTATCTTTTTTTTGTGTGTATGAACATTAGAAATCCTCGTCTAGGTTTTTGAAAATATATGATAAATTATTATTAACTATATCTACCCTACAGTGCTATAGAATGCTAGAACTTGTTTCTCCTATCTTGCTGCAATTTTTCATTCAGGTGTAGATATTTTGAGAAAACTCAAAACTTAGCATCTCCTCTTTTCTCTAGGGAAATCTCAAATGTCATCTGGGCTGTCAATGCTTCTGAATGCCCCTTCCTTCCTAAAGGTGGGAGTAAAGTCAAGATCAAGGTGCAGGATAGCAGACAATTATCCAGATCACCTTTAGGTGAGAGAGGTGCTGGTGGCTTTAGGGAGAAGTGTAGGCTAGCAATAGCATCTGGCACTCCACTTTCCCCATGGTTCCTGGGCTGGGAGAGGTGGCCGAATTCTCCTCCTAGCCCTAGGCAGAGTAGAAGGTCCAGCGCCAGTGACCCTCTTAAAGGAGAGGAAAGGGTGGGGGGAATGGCCAGAGTTTGCCAGTAAATGTCTCTTTTTCAGGTTTCCTAGTGTGGTGGCTTACCCTGCCTCTTTGCTTCCATGAGTCTGTTGGGGAATCTGTCTGCCATCAGCCCACCAGAGTGCTCCAAGCGTTGCTTCCCTCACCCCACCTGACTCTAGGCCTTTTATAAAATGAAGAATAAACAAAGAAAATCTGGGCCACTCAGGTCCCAGGTAGCTTTGGTTGGAGCCATTTTTTCCTGGGTCAGATATGCTGACCAAGCTTCAGGGCTTTGGGGGGTGTGTGGGTGTGTGTGTGTGTGCACAAGTGTAGCATTAGGAATCCTGAATTACACTTACCTCTGGAAGCTACCAGGGCTTTTTGGTGCCTGGAGCTAGGGAAAGTTAGCCTAGACCCACCTCCTGGGTCTGGGGTCAGTGGCTGCCTCCCAGCTCCTCCCTCTAGTCTGCTCCACAGTTCTTGCCCCTCTCTCAGCATTCCCTTTGCAGCAAGGGTGCTGGATGGGACAGTGCTGGACTTTGGAGACATCTCAGGAGCAGACTCAGGACTTCTGCCTTAGCTGCCTACTAAAGGAAGGAGCTTGGCTCACTTCCTTTCTGGATCCAAGAGGCTTCCACGTGGGACCCAGGGCTTTTTCCTAACCATGGCAGGGCCACGGAGCGGTGGTCAAATCTGACTGTGTATGCCTTAGTCGCCGGTTCTGCATAAATGTACCTCCTTTGAGGAGAAGGGGGAGTGTGGATGAGGGTGAAGGTGAGCTGCCTGAAGCCAGCAGAGCTCAGTCCATCCCACTGTGTCTCCTGTGGCACTGGGATAGGGTGGCACAAAATGGGAAAGGGAGCCTCTAACCCAGCTCCCTTTTACTCCTGCCTCTGTTCACCGTGAGCCACCCATCCTTCCTTTCCGGGGAAGCCTTGCCCGGATTAGTGCTGGGGAGTGGGGAGAGGCGGGGCACCCCACAGGAGCTGGAGAGCTGGAACCTGCCTATGTGGGGGAGGGGTCAGAACATTCCCAAAGCCCGAGTGGGGAGGGGACTGTGTGGCTTGACTCCCTCCCTAAAGTCTTCCCCAAGGCCAAACTTCAGAACTTGCTTTTGTGGGATTATAGCTGAAAGTACTCGAAGCCTGGGAGCCGGAACCGGAGCTCTCAGAGACAAGTCCGCCGAGGGAGTGAGTGTCTGAGGATGTAGACGCGAGGGGAATGGGTAGAGGCGGGCTCTGTTGCCGCTTTCCCGGGAGCTGGGGCTGGATTTTCCAGCTGAAGTTCTCTCTGCCTGCACCTCGGATTCTGCGTCTCAGATGCAATCGCGCACCCAAATTGCATTTTGTGAACAGAAAGAGTCTCAAACATCCGTGCAAAGAATATTCAGAAGCAGAAGTAGTTTCTGAAGGTCGAGGCCCGAGACTGAGTTGGCGAGGCTCCCCGTTCGAGTGAGCTGATCCTGGGTGCAGGGCTCCGGACCGAGGTTCCTGAAAGCCTTCAAGGCACCGGATCCTGAGCACAGGCCTGGCCCAGCCACTTGGGGGCGCCGCTGGTCCCAAAGTACCGGGAGCTTACCCTCCGCTGACCAGGACTCACCCTGGCTGGCAGAGACGACCCTACGCTCCGCTCATCCGGCCATCCCGCCCCGCCCCGCGCTGACCCTCCTTTAAAGGCTGACTCTGCAAACTAGGACGATCTCCTATGCGGGACGACCTAGCGCTAAAAAGAAATGACCCTATGCCACCGGGGGTGACCCTGCTTTGAGTGGGTCTGACCCTGTGCTAACCGGGAAGTGCCTGTGCTACCAAGACTGGCTTTGTGCGCTCCCTCTTAAGGCTCGCAGTGCACAAATTGGGTGCTAAAGCGTGCAGTCCTTGTTATGGTCCCCGTAGCTCTTGCACCGAAGCAGGAGTGCCCTATCCGACCCCCAAACTGGTAGCTGCTTTATTCCTCTCCCCCTAGCCCTTTGGGGGTAGTTCTGGGACACCTGGTTGGAGAGAAGGCTGCCATGGCTGGGCACACACTGCACCTCTGGGAGGAGGAGGTCACAACCTCGAGGCGGTGGCTGAGTTGTGGGGAGGGAACTGATTTTATGCAGGCTGGGACATCTTGGGGGCTGGGACTATGAGTGCTTTTCTGTGTCGGTGCTCCTGCCCCAAGCTCAGGCCTGCCACACCCACACCCTCTCCACATACATAGGCAACTTTAGTTTTGCAGCACTCCATCCTCCCGGGCCTAATCTCCCTCTCTGTAAAATGAAACGAGCTCATCACCAGACTGCCCTTATTTGCTGGAATGCCCTTCCATATATACCGTCAGTCTCAATTCGTTTCACCATTCTTTTATTACTCACTTTGTGCCTGGTCCTCTCCTCTATACTGGGGATACAGTGGTGAACAAATCTGATGTGGTTCCTATCCTCAGGATGGTGACAATCTAGTGGAGGAGAGAAAGAAACACACAACTGCAAAAAGCTGTAATATGGGCACTGAGGGAAGAATACTGATGGCCTTGAGAGAGAATAGCTGAAGGATGTCATGAGCAGGTTGGGGAGGGGTGGATTCCTCCCCAGCGCTGGAGCCTATTGTGGGGAGAACTCATCACCCCATGCTTGATCCTGTTTGACTCTGATTTCAGTCAACAGACCTCTGACCACCGGGCTTGCCGGTCATGGCAGCTATAGGGAGCCAGGAGCCCCTCCTCGTATGTCATCATCAGTCCCAGATTCCCATTTGAGCAGCCCTCCTCCAGTGTCACCAGGAGGGATTCACCCTTCATTCCAGCACCCAGAGCAGCTTCCTCTCCCTAGGTCCTTGGATTTGGAAGAGGCAGTCTGCCCCTCAAGACCAGGGTGTGGCCAGGCGCTGTGGCTCACACCTATAATCCTAGCACTTTGGGAGGCTGAGGTGGGTGGATCATGAGGTCAGGAGTTCAAGACCAGCCTGACCAACATGGTGAAACCCCGTCTCTACTAAAAATAAATTAACTGGGCATGGTGGCAGGCACCTGCAGTCCCAGCTCCTCAGGAGGCTGAGGCAGGGGAATTGCTTGAACCCAGAAGCAGAGGTTACAGTTAGCAGAGATGGTGCCACTGCACTCCAGCCTGGGCGACAGAGCAACACTGTCTCAGAAAAAAAAAAAAAAAGGACTAGGGTGTGGAAGCGAGGCTGACTTTGGGATATGAGACTGCTTCAGTTCTGAGATCTCCCTCTTTCTCTCTCTCTCTCTCTCACTCTCACTGAAGGCCACACAGTCACACTGAAATCTCTATCCAGCATGCTGTCTGGCACAATAAATAGTTGTTAATTAGAATAATAATTCTAAGAGTCTGCTCTTTAATGAGCCCAAGAGCCAGAGTGATTCTGTGGTTCATGGTCTGATTGCTCCTTCTTCCACTTTCTACCTGGTTCACTCCTTACTCAGGGTCATCCCCCCTTTTGCCCTGCCCCGTAAGCCTTCACTAGCATCTCCCACTTCTGCAGATTTTATTTTTTCTTTTTTGGAGACCGGGTCTTGCTGTGTCACCCAGGCTAGAATGCAGTGGCATGATTATGATTCACTGCAGCCTTGATTTCTCGGGCTCAAGTGATCCTCCCATCTCAGCCTCCCAAGTAGCCAGGACTACAGGCTAGCCACCATGCCTGGCTAATTTTTTATTTGTAGAGATGGATGTCTCCTTATGTTGCCCAAGCTGGTCTCAAACTCCTGGGCTCAAACAATCCTCCCCCTCAGCCTCCCAATCCTAAGACTGTTCATACTTTTAAAGAACTTACTGTGATGTGTTATTTTCTGCTCGGTCTTCTCCCTCCCTCATCTTTTCCAGTACACAACACAAGGCCTGACACATGAAAGAATGAATCAACTGCATGTGTAGAAGGGCTCCAAAAATGTGTCGAATTGCCCAAAGACAAATGGAGTTAATGTGGTTCAGAAATATGGCCCTTCATAGAGCAATGATGATCTCTGGTGCCTGGTGCTGTGGGGAAGAGGGAGTGGGGGCACAGTGTCCAGGGCAGCCGTGGCTGGGGGCTCCTGAGCCCCAGTGTTGCAAGATAACCCAAAGGGAGAGAGGGAACCTGTACTCAAGCTCGGGGCATCTCCATTCTCAAGACAAAAGGAGCTTGGCCTGGGGGAGTCAGGGAGGGGGCTAGAGAGCTGTCTCCCCACCATCCCCACATTCCCATGGTGCAGCAGCTGTCCAGGGAGCAGGCCCCAGCTCTCTAGAGCTGCACAGAGAAGATGAGTGCTCCCAGCCCAAGGACAGAGGCTCCAAGTGCTTGCTGGGGATGGGGCGGAGGCGAGAGAAGGGAGGGTTGAACAGAGGGAATGGCTTTCAAGGCTGTGGGACAAAGAGGGTGACTAGCCTGGGATCCTTGAGGAGGTGTCATTCTCCAGGGTTGAAGAGGGCCCATCTTGCTTTTAACCCCTTCGTGACTTCTAGTCCTGTCTGGCTACCAAAACTACAAAGACTTAGAAGATGATATACATTGGTTGAAAATCCAGACTGGGCGGAGGTAGTTTTAAGGAAGGGAAATTGAGGCCCTAATGTGGGAAAGCACTAGTACTTCTCCCAAACCCCGCTTAGATCATACATTTTCCTTAAACACATGTAATCTGTGGGGACCTGGGCCAGGCTGTCGGGGGATAGTGCTGAAGCAAACCATTTTCTGACTACCGTCTTGCCTCCCATGCAACATTTACTGATCCTACCATGGCTGGGTATCCCTGGACAAGGCCCACCGTGGGCATGGGGTGTAGGTTTGGGGACAGGAAGGGAATTTATGCAACTTTCTTCCCCTGGGAAAGCTCATAGTCTGAAGTTAATAGCTTCTGGTGCTTCAGGTTGGGGCAGTACATTTTGTGGGTGAAGAGCAGGCACAGGAGACTTCCTGGAGAAAGTGGCATTTGAATTGGGCCTTGAAGGTTGGGGAGAATTTGGACCATAGAAGGTTGGGTGTGAGGGGAAAGCATCTAGGGCATTTCATCCTTCATGAGTGAGGGCATTTGGGAGAACTGAGAGAGTTCAAAGTTGATTTAAGCTGAGAGGTGTTCCCTGTACTCTTCCTGTGGTCACATAGACTCCCTCTACATCATAAATGGTCCTCCTCAAGGTTTCAGTTATTGAACAAATAAAGGTGATTTTTCTCTTGTCTCATAGTCCAAATATTGGATCACTGGTGGTGGTAGTTAGATGGGGGGCAGCTTTCTTCCACAGAGTCATTCAGAGACCAAATGGCCTTCCATCTAGGGTTTCTGTCATTCTCTAGGGGAGGAGCTGGTATATATATATTTTTTGTACCGTGGACCCCCTTAGGTAGATTAATGATCAGCTATGGACTCCTAAAAATAAAGAGTTTTTAATACATGAAGTCAAATTTACAGGACTGCAAAGTAAGTCAATTATATTGAGATTCAATTATCAAAATCATTTAAAAATTTTGTGACATAAAAATACTTGTGATAAGACAATTGAATAAATTTGTGATATAATAATATAACAAGTTAAATAAAATATAGTAATGGGATTAACAGTGTAATTTCAAAGTGTATTCAGCATAAATGACCTTTTGATATTTCTGCAACAACTTAACATGTTATATAAAAAATACATGCAATTTCTTTTTTTGTTGTTGCTTTTTTTTGAAACAGGGTCTCAGTCTCTCTCTGTTGCCCAGGCTGGAGTGCAGTGGTATGATCATGGCTCACTGCAGCCTCAAACCCCTGGGCTCTAGTGATTCTCCTCCCTCAGCCTCCAGAGTAGCTGGGATTACAGGTATATGCCACCATGTCTGACTGATTTTTAAAATTTTTTGTAGAGACAAGTTCTTGCTGTGTTACCCTGAGCAAACTCCCTGAGCTCAAGTGATCCTCCTGCCTTGGCCTCCCAAAGTGTTGGGATTACAGGCATGAGCCACCGTGCCTGGCCAATACCTGCAGTTCTATGGCTGGCAAAATTACACGGTTGGGAAATTACTGTGGGTGGTTGCCTCCCTTTATAATTGAATAAAATGCAGAATTTGAGTTTAGAGATTTGTAAATACAGATAAAATTTTTTTCCATCTAAATTTATGGAGTTCCTATCCAACAAATTATTCCTCTTCTTCTCCTTTTATTTAATTCATTTATTTATTTTTGAGACAGAGTCTCACTCTGTTGCCCAGGCTGGAGTGCAGTGGCACGATCTCAGTTCATTGCAACCTCCACCATCCAGGCTCAAGTGATCCTCTCACATCCAGACTATAGGTGCGTGGCACCATGCCTGGCTAATTTTTGTATTTTTTGTAGAGACAGAGTTTCACCATTTTGCCCAGAGTGGTCTCGAACTCTTGGGCTCAAGCAGTCTACTAGTCTTGACCTCCCAAAGTGCTGGGATTACAGGCATAAGCCACTGTGCCCGGCCTTTTTTTTTTTTTTTTTTTTGAGACATGGTCTGGCTCTGTCACCCTGGCTGAAGTGCAGTGGCATGATCTTGGCTCACTGCAGCCTCCGCCTCCCAGGCTCAAGCCATCCTTCCACCTCCATCTTCCAACTAGCTGGGACTACAGACATGTGCCACCATACCCAGCTAATTTTGTATTTTTTAGTGGAGGTGGGGTTTTGCCATGCTGCCCAGGCTGGTCTCGAACTCCTAACTTCAAGTGATCTGCCTGCCTCAGCCTCCCAAAGTGCTGGAATTACAGGCATAAGCCACCGTGCCTAGCCGCACTCAACAAATTCTATCCAGACCCAGTTCTAGGCCCTTGACATCCCCCATTGGGTCTTCTAAACTCAGCCAAAGAGGGAGAAAGAGAGTATAGAGGATTTTAGGGAGAGATCTTTCTAGTTTCTTTTAAATAATTTTCTATTTTTTTAATTTTTTCTAGAGATGGGGGTCTCATTATGCTTCCAAGGCTGGTCTCGAGCTTCTGGCCTCAATTGGTCATCCTGTCTCACTCTCCCAAAGTGCTGGAATTACAGGCATGATCCACCATGCTTAGTTGAGGAGGAGATCATCTTTTTAGAGGGTCAGGTCTGCAGGTGGCAAGTGTCACTTCTGACCACATTTCTTGGCCAGAACCCAGTCATTTGGCTCCACCGAACTATAAGGGAGAATGGGAAATGAAATCTTGCTATATGTGCAGGAGGAAAGAGAAATGGGATTTGGTGACTGTGCAATGTTGACTCTGCCATGTAGAGTCTCCTTCTTGAGTCTTCTGTTCCATTCAGTGTTTCTTTTTTTGTTGTTGTTTTTTCTGAGACAGAGTCTTGCTCTGTCGCCCAGGTGGGAGTGCAGTGGTGTGATCTGAGGTCACTGCAACCTTCATCTTCCAGGTTCAGGTGACTCTCGTACCTCGGCCTCATGAGTAGCTGAGATCACAGGTGCGTGCCACCACACCTGGTTAATTTTTGTATTTTTAATAGAGATGGGGTTTTGCCATGTTGGCCAGGCTGGTCTCGATCTCCTGACCTTCGGTAATCCACCTGCCTTGGACTCCCAAAGTGCTGAAATTACAGGTGTGAGCCACTGCACCTGGGGCCCATTCAGTGTTTTAAAGGTCCAGGTGAGAGACTGTGACTAGCTTTGTTGGCAAACACAGAGGGCATCATGTCTTGAAAAGGAGAGAGGAGGACAGAGACATTCCAAGTCTAGTAAGTCCAGTTCGGGTGGCACACAGATGTCTGAGCTCTGATCTGTGCTGAGTGGCTCCTAGAATCAAGTACACCTCTCCCCTCTCTTGCTCCCCCACACCCCATGTCCTACCCTACGCAGAGAGGTTACCCAGAACAGTCTTCTCAGCAGGCTGTGGGATCCCCAGATGGAGACTTGCTCCATGGATAATACTTTTCTATCTCCACCTCATTCTTGTCACCAGATTCCATTGGAATTGATCCTTCTTTGAGAATGGTAGCACTTGGGTACATGAAAGAGGCTCACATGAGTGTGTGTGGAGGGGAGAGGAATCAAGTCACATTTGTCATAACTTTAATCTGGGTAAAGTCACCTGAATTCCTTATTATAATCAGGACTTAAACGGTACCTAACACATAATAGGTCCTCATTAAATAAATGTTGAATTGAACACCTGAATGAATGATGCTCTTTCCCTGGAGATCTGTTGCCCTCTTGTTGCCTCTGTCCTCATTCCTCTGTCTGTACATCTGTCCTTCAGACAGTCTGTCAGTAATCTTGCCCTCTCAGCCAACTCAAATCCTTTGTGGAGTACAACATTGTGGAAAACAGTATGGAGGTTCCTCAAAAAAATTAAAAATCCAGCTACCATATGATACAGCAATCCTACTACTGGATATACATCCAAAAGAAATGAAATCGATATACTGAAGAGATATCTGCATCCCTGTGTTATTGCGGCATTGTTTGTCAGTGCTGGAATCAATCTAAGTGCCCAACAATGAATGAATGGATAAAGAAAATATAGTATTGGCTGGGCATGGTGGCTCACACCTATAATCCCAGAACTTTCGGAGGCTGAGGCTGGCAGATCACCGGAGGTCAGGAGTTTGCGATCAGCCTGGCCAACATGGCGAAACCCATCTCCACTAAAAGTACAAAAAGTAGCTGGGCATGGTGGCATGCCCCTGTAGTTCAAACTACTTGGGAGGCTGAGGCACAAGAATCGTTTGAACCTGGGAGGTGGAGGTTGCATCGAGCTGAGATCATGCCACTACACTCCAGCCTGGGCAACAGAGTAAGGCTCTGTCTCAAAAAAAAAAAAAAAAATCCACAAGAAAATATGGTATAAATAGACAATAAAATACTATTCAGTCATAAAAAAGAACGAAATCCTGTCATTTTCGATAACATGGATGAATTTGGAGGATATAATGTTAAGGGAAATAAGCCAGACACAGAAAGGCAAATACTGCGTGATCACATTTATTTATTTATTTATTTATGTATTTATGTATTTATTTATTTATTTATTTATTTTTGAGGCAGAGTTTAGCTCTTGTTGCCCAGGCTAGAGAGCAGTGGTGCCCAGGCTGGAGTGCAGTGGCGTGATCTCGGCTCACTGTTACCTCTGCCTCCCGGATCCTAGCAATTCTCTTTCCTTAGCCTCCCCAGAGCTGGAATTACCGGCATGTGCCACCATACCTGGCTAATTGTATTTTTAGTAGAGATGGGGTTTCTCCATATTGATCAGGCTGGCCTCAAACTCACCTCAGTCTGCCAAAAGCGCTAGGATTACAGGTGTGACCCACCACGCCTGGCAGCATGATCACATGTGGAATGAACTTCTTTGTGGAATTAGGCAGGACACACAAGCATACATAAGTATTAGTGATAATAGAATCTCCATGTTGATGGAGAACTACATTCTGTCATTTCCACCTTGTGATTTATGATTTCTTCCCTTCTGATGGCAACGTTTTTTTCTTGAGACAGGGTCTCACTCTGTCACCCAGGCTGGGGTGCTGTGGCGCATTCATAACTTACTGCAGCCTCAACCTCCCCAGGCTCAGGTGATCCTCCCACCTCAGCCTCCCAAGTAGCTGAGATCATAGGTGTGCACCACCACACTCAGCTAATTTTTGTATTTTTTTGTAGAGATGGGGTTTCACCATGTTGCCCAGGCTGGTCTTGAACTCCTGGGCTCAAGCAGCCCACCCACCTTGGCCTCCCAAAGTGCTGGGATTACAGACATGAGCCACTGGACATGGCCCCTCCTGGCAATCTTGATTAACTAGGAGATTCACAGAAATTGATAGAAAGCATTTCTACCTTTATTGCCTTATTGAGTCCTCACAGTGCCCTGAGATGGGCACTTGTAGCCACTATTTTCCAGATGAGACTTGGTGAAGTTTTGTGGTTGCTGCAGTTTTGCATCATAAATGGCAGCATCAGGACTTGAACATCTGAATCCATGGGTCCAGGTGCTCCCCACCCCCCACTCAAAGGTTTGCTTTTTATTCTCTTCCCTAGGCTTCCTGCTTGTCCTAGGGACCCTAGTCAGATCCTTTTGCAGGTGTGCTGGTAGGTATGCTCACTCCTCTCCTGGTCTGCCACTGTAGGCCCCTGAGATCGTTCCTGTCCCAATCTGCTGAGAGGGGGACAGAGCAGGACCTGCCGTTTCTCAGTGGTTTGTTAAAGCTGCAGGAGAGATCCATCTGCCCTGAGTCCTTACATTGATGGCTCTTGCTGTGAGAAACAGTTCCTGTGGTTTATCTCTGAGTGTAGCTCTGGATCTGCCTTGGGCTTGAGTCTCCCCATGCATCCTATTCAGACATTCTTTTGACTCTCGCTTGCTAGTCTCACTCTTTCTTTCCCCATTTATTTTTCTGGACAATCTCTGCCTAGTCTGACTCTCCTTGTCTTACACAGGCCCAAACCTCCATACAAAAGCAGCTGTGTAGGGCTTCTAGCTGGAGCTCACTCTGTTGCCTGCATCCTGTGGAGCCTCCTAGGCACGTTTCCCAAAGCACTGCCCAGAGCAGGGGATCCAGGAGGGCCCCAGAGGGCTTGGAAACCTGCATCCTCCTCGGACCCTTGGCTGGTCAACTCTGGGCCATCTTATTTTTAGCTGGAGTCTCACTCTGTCACCAGGCTGGAGTGCAATGGCATTATCTTGGCTCACTGCAACCTCTGCCTCCCGGGTTCAAGAGATTCTTCTGCCTCAGCCTCCCGAGTAGCTGGGGCTATAGCTGTGCGCCACCATGCCCAGTTAATTTTTGTGTTTTTAGTAGAGACGGGGTTTCACTATCTTTTTTTTTTTTTTTAAGACCAAGATGAAGTCTCGCTCTCCCAGGCTGGAGTGCAGTGGCATGATCTTGGCTCACTGCAACCTCCGCCTCCAGGGTTCAAGCGATTCTCCTGCCTCAGTGTCTTGGGTAGCTGGGATTACAGGCATCCGTCACCACGCCCAGCTAATTTTTGTATTTTTAGTAGAGATGGGGTTTCACCATGTTGGTCAGGCCTGTCCTGAACTCCTCACCTCAGGTGATCTTCCCGCCTCAGCCTCTCAAAGTGCTGGGGATTACAGGTGTGAGCTGCTGCGCCCAGACTCTGGGCCATCTTTATAGTGACAGCACATGTTCCAGAACCTGTTCTCTCCTGGGTGGATGGACTCATTTCTTCCTCTGCCCGCATGGGCCTTAACCCCTGTCATTCCTCTTCCTTATCCTCTACTCTCTCTTCTTTCTGACTCCCTATTGCTATATGAATGGGGGGAGTGGCTGGGGATCTGGTTTAGGGATGTGTTTGCTCTTGGATAGTTATACAGAGGCAGTTTTACTCTACAGAGACTCCCTGGGGAGAGGACCATCAAGAAATTGCTGAATCTGCTCTGTGCAAATAGACACACAGAGGCATGTGTTCGTGTGTGAGCACTTGTACACCACAATCCCTGACCCCCATCCCACCACACGTACAGGCCCTGGCAAATAGATATGGAGTCAGTACACTAGGATGGAAGCCACATACAAATGCAGTGCATCCGAGTGAAAGCTACATTTAGCACAAGGGAAGGAAAAAATATGTTTAGTGTTTATCTGGTTACCCTAATGCAGAGTTGAGCATGTGGGTAATTTTCTGATAGATAATTATGGGGGAAGAGTGTATTTCCTGAGACTATATTTGGGATGGGCATTACTAGCAATCACTCACTCGTGAATACTGCTTTACACAGAGTATCTACGGCCATTATCTCTGTCTGCAGTGTCTCGCATGCTGATGACAAGAGGGGTGTGAACTAGGGGAGGCTGGGCGTCTGTGATACATATCATGTGTGTTGGTGGCTGTGTCCTCAATAGCAAATTGGGATTGTTGTGTGATGGTGATGGTGTGTGTGCAGAGGTCTGTGTGTGATGGTATATTTGGCATGTGTCCACATATGTGCATGCTTGGGGCCAGCAGAAGTGTGCAAGCATCAGGAGCAGTAGAGAGGCAGCTAGCCTGGCTCTTGGGAGAAACACTCATGTATGAAGAGCTCAGCGCTCGAAAGCGGCTGTTTAACAACTTGAGCATCAAATTATAGCCCACGTGGGCAGAGGTGTCAGCGGTTGCTGGTTGCTGTAAATACTTCAGTGCAATTGACAACAGCTTGTGGAGGGCTAAGTGAGATGGGGAGGGGACAGAAGGAGGGGCAGTGCCTCCCACAGGGACCCTCTGCCCTACCATAAGGTCTCTGCTGGATCTAGTGCTGCTGGGGAGAGGGTATGGGATGGGAAGCAGTGAGTCTGTAATGGGGTGGGTTTCAGAGCCAGACAGGTTCTAAATAACCCATCATTTACAGCTGGGTAACCTTAGGCAAATGACTTTTCTACTCTGTGCCTCAGTTTCTCGATGTGAAACAATAACAACATTGGTCATAATACCCCGCAAGACTTTTGTGAGGAGTGACCAGAATTTCTTTCATCTGAAAGCACTTGTTGTGGTTATACAGACGTTAGCTTTTATTGCTTTGTGCAGGATAATGCATGGGAATTAACACAGCACCTCTCATGTAGGAAGCCCTCAGTAAATGTTAGGTAATGTTGTTAGCCTATTGCTATTGCTATTGTCCTCATAAGCCTGGACCCATGGTCCTTCCAAATATGCATGGAAAAAAGGCTTCCCAGAGGGCAGCCAGTGGGTCTTTGCGGATTTTCAGAGAAAATGTTTTTAGTCTCCAATCTTTCAGAGAATCCTGCTGGACAGGATCTGAGACTGAGAGAGTGTGCCCAGGGAGCTCACACTGTAGATCCGCCTGGCTTCATTAGTACCTTGGCTGTGTTCTTAAAAAGTCATGAGTAAATGGATGTTTGCAAACTCAATCCCATTTAAAATGCACTGGCAGGGCCGAGGGCTTACAGGAACCCTGTGGTGAATTCTTTTGTAAAGCAAAGAATCTCCTGAATGTATCTACTTTTTAAAGTACTGATATTTATACAGTAGTAATAGTCAGGATTTCTTGAGTGCTTATTGTATACCAAATATTCAACATCTATTACTTAATTATAGCCTCATAACGAGCCTATGGGGGGCAGTATTCTAACTTTCCAGAAGAAACAGATGCACAGAGAGTAGCATACCCCTCCCCAGCATCACACAGCTAGAATGTGCTGGAGCTGGGATGGGAACCTGTCCAGCTGTTGTGAAATCTCATGCTCTTTCTGCTGTGCCCCCTCACTTTGCCCTGTCCTTCTCCCCTCCCACCTCATCCCCACCTTCTTTACTGCAACCACACAAGAATCTTTATTTTGCATACATCACAAAGAGGGTAGTTCTAAGTCTGGTATAATCAAGTCACCTAGACCACAAAAAAAAGCTTCAACCTTTTTTAAAAAGAAGGAGCAGTATCTTTGAATTTTTGAGGCCACTTCTTAGAAATTTCTTTCTTGACCAGGTGCCATGACTCAAGCCTGTAATCCCAGAACTTTGGGAGACTGAGAAAGGAGGATTATTGGAGCCCAGGAGTGGGAGACAAGCCTGGGCAACATAGCGAGACCTCATCTCTACAAAAATAAAAGAAATTAGCTGGGCATGGTGGTGCACACCTATAGTCTCCACTACTTGGAAGGCTGAGGTGGGAGGATTGCTTGAGTCCAGGAGTTCAAGGATGCAGAGAGCTGTGATCATACTACTGCACTCCAGCCTGGGTGACAGAATTAACGTTTCTTTCCTACAAGCATTTTCTTTTTTTTTTTTTTTTTTTTTTTTTTTGGTAGGGGTTTCTCGCTTTTTTCCCAGGGTGGGGTGGAAAGGAGGGTTAAGGGCCCACGCTAAACTCGCCGCCCCAGTGCACGCAAGCCTTCTGCCCCAG